>NW_026871045.1:300000-442993 GCF_033118175.1 Dama dama
TTTGAAACTCTTCATATTTTTCACACCTTTTCAGGCTCTTCTTGTTTTTGAACACCGCTTCATGCTCCTCCTATTTTTCAGACCGTTTCATGCTCCTCACATATTTGACACCTTTTGAAGCTCTTCATATTTTTCACACCTTTTCAGGCTCTTCATGTTTTTAAACACCGCTTCATTGTCCCCCTATTTTTCAGACCTTTTCATTCTCCTCTTGTATTTCACACCTTTTGAAGCTCTTCATATTTTTCACACCTTTTCAGGCTCTTCATGTTTTTGAACACCGCTTCATGCTCCTGTTAATTTCCAGACCATTTCATCCTCTTCATATATTTGACACCTTTTGAAGGTCTTCATATATTTCACACCTTTTCAGGCTCTTCTTTTTTTTCAACTCCACTTCATGCTCCTCCTATTTTTCAGACCGTTTCATACTCCTCATATTTTTCACACCTTTTGTAGGTCTTCATATATTTCACACCTTTTCAGGCTCTTCATGTTTTTCAACAACGCTTCATGCTCCTCCTATTTTTCAGACCGTTTCATGCTCCTCATATTTTTGACACTTTTTGAAGCTCTTCATATTTTTCACACCTTTTCAGGCTCTTCATGTTTTTGAACACCGCTTCATGCTCCTCCTATTTTCAGACCGTTTCATGCTCCGCATATTTTTACCACCTTTTGAAGCTTTTCATATTTTTCACACATTTTCTGGCTGTTCAAGTTTTTCAACACCACTTCATGTTCCTCCTTTTTTGCAGACCGTTTCATGCTCCCCATATTTTTTACACCTTTTGAAGCTCTTCATATTTTTCACACGTTTTCAGGCTCTTCATGTTTTTCAAGACCGCTTCATGCTCCTCCTATTTTTCAGACCATTTCATGCTCCTCATATTTTTGACACTTTTTGAAGCACTTCATATTTTTCACACCTTTTCAGACTCTTCATGTTTTTGAACACCACTACATACTCCTCCTATTTTTCAGAGAGTTTCATGCTCTTCATGTATTTCACACCTTTTGAAGCTCTTCATATTATTCACACCTTTTCAGGCTCCTCATGTTTTTGAACACCGCTTCATGCTCCTCCTATTTTTCAGACCTTTTCATGCTCCTCATATTTTTCACAACTTTTGAAGCTCTTTATATTTTTGACACCTTTTGTAGCTCTTCATATTTTTCACACCTTTTGAAACTCTTCATATTTTTCACACCTTTTCAGGCTCTTCTTGTTTTTGAACACCGCTTCATGCTCCTCCTATTTTTCAGACCGTTTCATGCTCCTCACATATTTGACACCTTTTGAAGCTCTTCATATTTTTCACACCTTTT
This sequence comes from Dama dama, assembly GCF_033118175.1. NCBI lineage: Eukaryota > Metazoa > Chordata > Mammalia > Artiodactyla > Cervidae > Dama > Dama dama. The sequence continues at coordinate 301,330 of NW_026871045.1, forward strand.
CAGGCTCTTCATGTTTTTAAACACCGCTTCATTGTCCCCCTATTTTTCAGACCTTTTCATTCTCCTCTTGTATTTCACACCTTTTGAAGCTCTTCATATTTTTCACATCTTTTCAGGCTCTTCATGTTTTTGAACACCGCTTCATGTTCCTGTTAATTTCCAGACCATTTCATCCTCTTCATATATTTGACACCTTTTGAAGGTCTTCATATATTTCACACCTTTTCAGGCTGTTCTTTTTTTTCAACTCCACTTCATGCTCCTCCTATTTTTCAGACCGTTTCATACTCCTCATATTTTTCACACCTTTTGTAGGTCTTCATATATTTCACACCTTTTCAGGCTCTTCATGTTTTTCAACAATGCTTCATGCTCCTCCTATTTTTCCGACCGTTTCATGCTCCTCATATTTTTGACACTTTTTGAAGCTCTTCATATTTTTCACACCTTTTCAGGCTCTTCATGTTTTTGAACACCGCTTCATGCTCCTCCTATTTTCAGACCGTTTCATGCTCCGCATATTTTTACCACCTGTTGAAGTTTTTCATATTTTTCACACATTTTCTGGCTGTTCAAGTTTTTCAACACCACTTCATGTTCCTCCTTTTTTTGCAGACCGTTTCATGCTCCCCATATTTTTTACACCTTTTGAAGCTCTTCATATTTTTCACACGTTTTCAGGCTCTTCATGTTTTTCAAGACCGCTTCATGCTCCTCCTATTTTTCAGACCATTTCATGCTCCTCATATTTTTGACACTTTTTGAAGCACTTCATATTTTTCACACCTTTTCAGACTCTTCATGTTTTTGAACACCACTACATACTCCTCCTATTTTTCAGAGAGTTTCATGCTCTTCATGTATTTCACACCTTTTGAAGCTCTTCATATTTTCCACACCTTTTCAGGCTCTTCATGTTTTTGAACACCGTTTCATGCTCCTTCTATTTTTCAGATCGTTTCATGCTCCTCATATATTTGACACCTTTTGAAGCTCTTCATATTATTCACAACTTTCCAGGCTCTTCATGTTTTTCATCACTGTTTCATGCTGCTTATATTTTTCAGACCGTTTCATGCTCCTCATATTTTTCACATCTTTTGAAGCTCTTCATATTTTTCACACCTTTTCAGGCTCTTCATGTTTTTGACGACAGCTTCATGCTCCTCCTATTTTTCAGACCGTTTCATGCTCCTCATATTTTTGACACCTTTTGAAGCTCTTAATATTTTTCACACCTTTTCATGCTTTTCATCTTTTTCAATACCGTTTCATGCTCCTCCTATTTTTCAGACTGTTTCATGCTCCTCATATGTTTGACACCTGTTGAATCTCTTCATATTTTTCACACCTTTTCAGGCTCTTCATATCTGTCAACACCGTTTCATGCTCCTATTATTTTTCAGAACGTTTCATGCTCCTCATATTTTTGACACCTTTTGAAACTCTTCCTGTTTTTCACACCTTTTCAGGCTCTTCAACTTTTTCAACACCGTTTCATGCTCCTCCTATTTTTCAGACCGTTTCATGCTCCTCATATATTTGACACCTTTTGAAGCTCTTCATATTTTCCCAACATTTCAATCTCTTCATGTTTTCAACAACACTTCATGCTCATATTATATTTCAGACTGTTTCATGCTCCTCATATTTTTGACACCTTTTGAAGCTCTTCATATTTTTCACACCTTTTCCGGCGCTTCATGTTTTTCAACACCGCTTCATGCTCCTCCTATTTTTTAGACCGTTTCATGCTCCTCATATTTTTGACACTTTTTGAAGCTCTTCATATTTTTCACACCTTTTCAGACTCTTCATGTTTTTGAACACCACTACACGCTCCTCCTATTTTTCAGAGAGTTTCATGCTCTTCATGTATTTCACACCTTTTGAAGCTCTTCATATTTTTCACACCTTTTCAGGCTCTTCATGTTTTTCTACACCACTTCATTCTTCTCCTATTTTTCAGACCGTTTCATGCTCCTCATGAATTTCACGCATTTGAAGCTCTTCATATTTTTCACACCTTTTCAGGCTCTTCATGTTTTTGAACACCGCTTCATGCTCCTCCTATTTTTCAGACCGGTTCATGCTCCTCATGTGTTTCACACCTTTTGAAGCTCTTCATATTTTTCACACCTTTTCAGGTTCTTCATGATTTTGAACACCGCTTCATGCTCCTCCTATTTTTCAGACCGTCATGCTCCTCATATTATTGACACCTTTTGAAGCTCTTCATATATTTCATACCTTTTCAGGCTCTTCATGTTTTTGAACACCGCTTCATGCTCCTCTTATTTTTCAGACCGTTTCATGCTCCTCATATTTTTGACACCTTTTGAAGCCTTCATATTTTTCAGACCTTTTCAGGCTCTTCATGTTTTTCAACACCGCTTCATGATCCTCCTATTTTTCAGACCGTTTCATGCTCCTCATAATTTTGACACCTTTTGAAGCTCTTCATATTTTTCAGACCTTTTCAGGCTCTTCATGTTTTTCAACACCACTTCATGCTCCTCCTATTTTTCAGACCGTTTCATGCATATCTCATTTTTGACACCTTTCGAAGCTCTTCATATTTTTCACTTTTTGAAGCTCTTCATATATTTCACACTTTTTCAGGCTCTTCATGTTTTTCAACACCGTTTCATGCTCCACCTATTTTTCAGACCGTTTCATGCTCATCTCAATTTTTTCACCTTTTGTAGCTCTTCATATTTTTCACACCTTTTGAAACTCTTCATATTTTTCACACCTTTTCAGGCTCTTCTTGTTTTTGAACACTGCTTCATGCTCCTCCTATTTTTCAGACCGTTTCATGCTCCTCATATTTTTGACACCTTTTGAAGCTCTTCATATTTTTCACACCTTTTCAGGCTCTTCATGTTTTTAAACACCGCTTCATTGTCCTCCTATTTTTCAGACCGTTTCATTCTCCTCTTGTATTTCACACCTTTTGAAGCTCTTCATATTTTTCACACCTTTTCAGGCTCTTCATGTTTTTGAACACCGCTTCATGCTCCTGTTAATTTCCAGACCATTTCATACTCCTCATATTTTTGACACGTTTTGAGGCTCTTCATATTTTTCACACCTTTTCAAGCTCTTCATGTTTTTGAACAACGTTTCATGATCTTAATATATTTCAGAACGTTTCATGCTCCTCATATTTTTGACACCTTTTAAAGCTCTTCATATTTTTCACACCTTTTCAGGCTCTTCTTGTTTTTGAACACCTCTTCATGCTCCTCCTATTTTTCAGACCGTTTCATGCTCCTCATATTTTTGACACCTTTTGAAGCTCTCATATTTTTCACACATTTTCAGGCTCTTCATGTTTTTAAGCACAGCTTCATTCTTCTCCTATTTTTCAGACCGTTTCCTGCTCCTCATATATTTGATACGTTTTGAAGCTCTTCATAGTTTTCACACATTTTCAGGCTCTTCATGTTTTGGAATACCGCTTCATGCTCCTCCTCTTTTTCAGACGGTTTCATGCTCCTCCTATTTTTCACACCTTTGAAGCTTTTCATATATTTCACACCTCTTCAGACTCTTCATGTTTTTGAATATCGTTTGATGCTCCTTCTATTTTTCAGACCGTTTCATGCTCCATATATTTTTGACACCTTTTGAAGCTCTTCATATATTTCACACTTTTCAGACTCTTCATGATTTCCAACACTGCTTCATGCTCCTCATATTTTTCAGACCGTTTCATGCTCATCACATTTTTGTCACCTTTTGAAGCTCTTCATATTTTTCACACCTTTTCAGGCTCTTCATGTTTTTAACAACCACTTCTTGCTCCTCCTATTTTTCAGATCGTTTCTTGCATATCTCATTTTTGACACCTTTTAAACCTCTTCATATTTTTCACACCTTTCAAGCTCTTCGTGTTTTTGAACACCGCTTCATGCTCCTCCTATTTTTCAGACCGTTTCATGCTCCTCATATTTTTGACACCTTTTGAAGCTCTCATATTTTTCACACCTTTTCAGGCTCGTCATGTTTTTGAACACCGCTTCATGCTCCTCCTATTTTTCAGACCGTTTCATGCTTCTCCTATTTTTCACACCTTTTGAAGCTTTTCATATATTTCACACCTCTTCAGGCTCTTCATGTTTTTGAATATCGTTTGATGCTCCTTCTATTTTTCAGACCGTTTCATGCTCCACATATTTTTGACACCTTTTGAACCTCTTCATATATTTCACACTTTTCAGACTCTTCATGATTTCCAACACTGCTTCATGCTCCTCATATTTTTCAGACCGTTTCATGCTCATCACATTTTTGTCACCTTTTGAAGCTCTTCATATTTTTCACACCTTTTCAGGCTCTTCATGTTTTTAACAACCACTTCTTGCTCCTCCTATTTTTCAGACCGTTTCTTGCATATCTCATTTTTGACACCTTTTAAAGCTCTTCATATTTTTCACAACTTTCAAGCTCTTCGTGTTTTTGAACACCACTTCATGCTCCTCCTATTTTTCAGACCGTTTCATGCTCCTCATATTTTTGACACCTTTTGAAGCTCTCATATTTTTCACACCTTTTCAGGCTCGTCATGTTTTTGAACACCGCTTCATGCTCCTCCTATTTTTCAGACCGTTTCATGCTCCTCCTATTTTTCACACCTTTTGAAGCTCTTCATATTTTTCACACCTTTTCAGGCTCTTCATGTTTTTGAACACCGCTTCATGCTCCTCCTATTTTTCAGACCGTTTCATGCTCCTCATGTGTTTCACACCTTTTGAAGCTCTTCATATTTTTCACACCTTTTCAGGCTCTTCATGGTTTTGAACACCGCTTCATGCTCCTCCTATTTTTCAGACCGTCATGCTCCTCATATTTTTGACACCTTTTGAAGCTCTTCATATTTTTCACACATTTTCAGGCTCTTCATGTTTTTGAACAACGCTTCATGCTCCTCCTATTTTTCAGACCGTCATGCTCCTCATATTTTTGACACCTTTTCAAGCTCTTCATATTTTTCACACCTTTTCAGGCTCCTCATGTTTTTGAACACCGCTTCATGCTCCTCCTATTTTTCAGACCTTTTCATGCTCCTCATATTTTTCACAACTTTTGAAGCTCTTTATATTTTTGACACCTTTTGTAGCTCTTCATATTTTTCACACCTTTTGAAACTCTTCATATTTTTCACACCTTTTCAGGCTCTTCTTGTTTTTGAACACCGCTTCATGCTCCTCCTATTTTTCAGACCGTTTCATGCTCCTCACATATTTGACACCTTTTGAAGCTCTTCATATTTTTCACACCTTTTCAGGCTCTTCATGTTTTTAAACACCGCTTCATTGTCCCCCTATTTTTCAGACCTTTTCATTCTCCTCTTGTATTTCACACCTTTTGAAGCTCTTCATATTTTTCACACCTTTTCAGGCTCTTCATGTTTTTGAACACCGCTTCATGCTCCTGTTAATTTCCAGACCATTTCATCCTCTTCATATATTTGACACCTTTTGAAGGTCTTCATATATTTCACACCTTTTCAGGCTCTTCTTTTTTTTCAACTCCACTTCATGCTCCTCCTATTTTTCAGACCGTTTCATACTCCTCATATTTTTCACACCTTTTGTAGGTCTTCATATATTTCACACCTTTTCAGGCTCTTCATGTTTTTCAACAACGCTTCATGCTCCTCCTATTTTTCAGACCGTTTCATGCTCCTCATATTTTTGACACTTTTTGAAGCTCTTCATATTTTTCACACCTTTTCAGGCTCTTCATGTTTTTGAACACCGCTTCATGCTCCTCCTATTTTCAGACCGTTTCATGCTCCGCATATTTTTACCACCTTTTGAAGCTTTTCATATTTTTCACACATTTTCTGGCTGTTCAAGTTTTTCAACACCACTTCATGTTCCTCCTTTTTTGCAGACCGTTTCATGCTCCCCATATTTTTTACACCTTTTGAAGCTCTTCATATTTTTCACACGTTTTCAGGCTCTTCATGTTTTTCAAGACCGCTTCATGCTCCTCCTATTTTTCAGACCATTTCATGCTCCTCATATTTTTGACACTTTTTGAAGCACTTCATATTTTTCACACCTTTTCAGACTCTTCATGTTTTTGAACACCACTACATACTCCTCCTATTTTTCAGAGAGTTTCATGCTCTTCATGTATTTCACACCTTTTGAAGCTCTTCATATTTTTCACACCTTTTCAGGCTCCTCATGTTTTTGAACACCGCTTCATGCTCCTCCTATTTTTCAGACCTTTTCATGCTCCTCATATTTTTCACAACTTTTGAAGCTCTTTATATTTTTGACACCTTTTGTAGCTCTTCATATTTTTCACACCTTTTGAAACTCTTCATATTTTTCACACCTTTTCAGGCTCTTCTTGTTTTTGAACACCGCTTCATGCTCCTCCTATTTTTCAGACCGTTTCATGCTCCTCACATATTTGACACCTTTTGAAGCTCTTCATATTTTTCACACCTTTTCAGGCTCTTCATGTTTTTAAACACCGCTTCATTGTCCCCCTATTTTTCAGACCTTTTCATTCTCCTCTTGTATTTCACACCTTTTGAAGCTCTTCATATTTTTCACATCTTTTCAGGCTCTTCATGTTTTTGAACACCGCTTCATGTTCCTGTTAATTTCCAGACCATTTCATCCTCTTCATATATTTGACACCTTTTGAAGGTCTTCATATATTTCACACCTTTTCAGGCTGTTCTTTTTTTTCAACTCCACTTCATGCTCCTCCTATTTTTCAGACCGTTTCATACTCCTCATATTTTTCACACCTTTTGTAGGTCTTCATATATTTCACACCTTTTCAGGCTCTTCATGTTTTTCAACAATGCTTCATGCTCCTCCTATTTTTCCGACCGTTTCATGCTCCTCATATTTTTGACACTTTTTGAAGCTCTTCATATTTTTCACACCTTTTCAGGCTCTTCATGTTTTTGAACACCGCTTCATGCTCCTCCTATTTTCAGACCGTTTCATGCTCCGCATATTTTTACCACCTGTTGAAGTTTTTCATATTTTTCACACATTTTCTGGCTGTTCAAGTTTTTCAACACCACTTCATGTTCCTCCTTTTTTGCAGACCGTTTCATGCTCCCCATATTTTTTACACCTTTTGAAGCTCTTCATATTTTTCACACGTTTTCAGGCTCTTCATGTTTTTCAAGACCGCTTCATGCTCCTCCTATTTTTCAGACCATTTCATGCTCCTCATATTTTTGACACTTTTTGAAGCACTTCATATTTTTCACACCTTTTCAGACTCTTCATGTTTTTGAACACCACTACATACTCCTCCTATTTTTCAGAGAGTTTCATGCTCTTCATGTATTTCACACCTTTTGAAGCTCTTCATATTTTCCACACCTTTTCAGGCTCTTCATGTTTTTGAACACCGTTTCATGCTCCTTCTATTTTTCAGATCGTTTCATGCTCCTCATATATTTGACACCTTTTGAAGCTCTTCATATTATTCACAACTTTCCAGGCTCTTCATGTTTTTCATCACTGTTTCATGCTGCTTATATTTTTCAGACCGTTTCATGCTCCTCATATTTTTCACATCATTTGAAGCTCTTCATATTTTTCACACCTTTTCAGGCTCTTCATGTTTTTGACGACAGCTTCATGCTCCTCCTATTTTTCAGACCGTTTCATGCTCCTCATATTTTTGACACCTTTTGAAGCTCTTAATATTTTTCACACCTTTTCATGCTTTTCATCTTTTTCAATACCGTTTCATGCTCCTCCTATTTTTCAGACTGTTTCATGCTCCTCATATGTTTGACACCTGTTGAATCTCTTCATATTTTTCACACCTTTTCAGGCTCTTCATATCTGTCAACACCGTTTCATGCTCCTATTATTTTTCAGAACGTTTCATGCTCCTCATATTTTTGACACCTTTTGAAACTCTTCCTGTTTTTCACACCTTTTCAGGCTCTTCAACTTTTTCAACACCGTTTCATGCTCCTCCTATTTTTCAGACCGTTTCATGCTCCTCATATATTTGACACCTTTTGAAGCTCTTCATATTTTCCCAACATTTCAATCTCTTCATGTTTTCAACAACACTTCATGCTCATATTATATTTCAGACTGTTTCATGCTCCTCATATTTTTGACACCTTTTGAAGCTCTTCATATTTTTCACACCTTTTCCGGCGCTTCATGTTTTTCAACACCGCTTCATGCTCCTCCTATTTTTTAGAACGTTTCATGCTCCTCATATTTTTGACACTTTTTGAAGCTCTTCATATTTTTCACACCTTTTCAGACTCTTCATGTTTTTGAACACCACTACACGCTCCTCCTATTTTTCAGAGAGTTTCATGCTCTTCATGTATTTCACACCTTTTGAAGCTCTTCATATTTTTCACACCTTTTCAGGCTCTTCATGTTTTTCTACACCACTTCATTCTTCTCCTATTTTTCAGACCGTTTCATGCTCGTCATGAATTTCACGCATTTGAAGTTCTTCATATTTTTCACACCTTTTCAGGCTCTTCATGTTTTTGAACACCGCTTCATGCTCCTCCTATTTTTCAGACCGGTTCATGCTCCTCATGTGTTTCACACCTTTTGAAGCTCTTCATATTTTTCACACCTTTTCAGGTTCTTCATGATTTTGAACACCGCTTCATGCTCCTCCTATTTTTCAGACCGTCATGCTCCTCATATTATTGACACCTTTTGAAGCTCTTCATATATTTCACACCTTTTCAGGCTCTTCATGTTTTTGAACACCGCTTCATGCTCCTCTTATTTTTCAGACCGTTTCATGCTCCTCATATTTTTGACACCTTTTGAAGCCTTCATATTTTTCAGACCTTTTCAGGCTCTTCATGTTTTTCAACACCGCTTCATGATCCTCCTATTTTTCAGACCGTTTCATGCTCCTCATAATTTTGACACCTTTTGAAGCTCTTCATATTTTTCAGACCTTTTCAGGCTCTTCATGTTTTTCAACACCACTTCATGCTCCTCCTATTTTTCAGACCGTTTCATGCTCATCTCATTTTTGACATCTTTTGAAGCTCTTCATATTTTTCACACCTTTTGAATCTCTTCATATTTTTCATATTTTTGAAGCTCTTCATATTTTTCACACCTTTTCAGGCTCTTCATGTTTTTAACAACCACTTCATGCTCCTCCTATTTTTCAGACCGTTTCATGCATATCTCATTTTTGACACCTTTCGAAGCTCTTCATATTTTTCACACTTTTTGAAGCTCTTCATATATTTCACACTTTTTCAGGCTCTTCATGTTTTTCAACACCGTTTCATGCTCCACCTATTTTTCAGACCGTTTCATGCTCATCTCAATTTTTCCACCTTTTGTAGCTCTTCATATTTTTCACACCTTTTGAAACTCTTCATATTTTTCACACCTTTTCAGGCTCTTCTTGTTTTTGAACACTGCTTCATGCTCCTCCTATTTTTCAGACCGTTTCATGCTCCTCATATTTTTGACACCTTTTGAAGCTCTTCATATTTTTCACACCTTTTCAGGCTCTTCATGTTTTTAAACACCGCTTCATTGTCCTCCTATTTTTCAGACCGTTTCATTCTCCTCTTGTATTTCACACCTTTTGAAGCTCTTCATATTTTTCACACCTTTTCAGGCTCTTCATGTTTTTGAACACCGCTTCATGCTCCTGTTAATTTCCAGACCATTTCATACTCCTCATATTTTTGACACGTTTTGAGGCTCTTCATATTTTTCACACCTTTTCAAGCTCTTCATGTTTTTGAACAACGTTTCATGATCTTAATATATTTCAGAACGTTTCATGCTCCTCATATTTTTGACACCTTTTAAAGCTCTTCATATTTTTCACACCTTTTCAGGCTCTTCTTGTTTTTGAACACCTCTTCATGCTCCTCCTATTTTTCAGACCGTTTCATGCTCCTCATATTTTTGACACCTTTTGAAGCTCTCATATTTTTCACACATTTTCAGGCTCTTCATGTTTTTAAGCACAGCTTCATTCTTCTCCTATTTTTCAGACCGTTTCCTGCTCCTCATATATTTGATACGTTTTGAAGCTCTTCATAGTTTTCACACATTTTCAGGCTCTTCATGTTTTGGAATACCGCTTCATGCTCCTCCTCTTTTTCAGACGGTTTCATGCTCCTCCTATTTTTCACACCTTTGAAGCTTTTCATATATTTCACACCTCTTCAGACTCTTCATGTTTTTGAATATCGTTTGATGCTCCTTCTATTTTTCAGACCGTTTCATGCTCCACATATTTTTACACCTTTTGAAGCTCTTCATATATTTCACACTTTTCAGACTCTTCATGATTTCCAACACTGCTTCATGCTCCTCATATTTTTCAGACCGTTTCATGCTCATCACATTTTTGTCACTTTTTGAAGCTCTTCATATTTTTCACACCTTTTCAGGCTCTTCATGTTTTTAACAACCACTTCTTGCTCCTCCTATTTTTCAGATCGTTTCTTGCATATCTCATTTTTGACACCTTTTAAACCTCTTCATATTTTTCACACCTTTCAAGCTCTTCGTGTTTTTGAACACCGCTTCATGCTCCTCCTATTTTTCAGACCGTTTCATGCTCCTCATATTTTTGACACCTTTTGAAGCTCTCATATTTTTCACACCTTTTCAGGCTCGTCATGTTTTTGAACACCGCTTCATGCTCCTCCTATTTTTCAGACCGTTTCATGCTTCTCCTATTTTTCACACCTTTTGAAGCTTTTCATATATTTCACACCTCTTCAGGCTCTTCATGTTTTTGAATATCGTTTGATGCTCCTTCTATTTTTCAGACCGTTTCATGCTCCACATATTTTTGACACCTTTTGAACCTCTTCATATATTTCACACTTTTCAGACTCTTCATGATTTCCAACACTGCTTCATGCTCCTCATATTTTTCAGACCGTTTCATGCTCATCACATTTTTGTCACCTTTTGAAGCTCTTCATATTTTTCACACCTTTTCAGGCTCTTCATGTTTTTAACAACCACTTCTTGCTCCTCCTATTTTTCAGACCGTTTCTTGCATATCTCATTTTTGACACCTTTTAAAGCTCTTCATATTTTTCACACCTTTCAAGCTCTTCGTGTTTTTGAACACCACTTCATGCTCCTCCTATTTTTCAGACCGTTTCATGCTCCTCATATTTTTGACACCTTTTGAAGCTCTCATATTTTTCACACCTTTTCAGGCTCGTCATGTTTTTGAACACCGCTTCATGCTCCTCCTATTTTTCAGACCGTTTCATACTCCTCATATTTTTCACACCTTTTGAAGCTCTTCATATTTTTCACACCTTTTCAGGCTCTTCATGTTTTTGAACACCGCTTCATGCTCCTCCTATTTTTCAGACCGTTTCATGCTCCTCCTATTTTTCACACTTTTTGAAGCTCTTCATATTTTTCACACCTTTTCAGGCTCTTCATGTTTTTGAACACCGCTTCATGCTCCTCCTATTTTTCAGACCGTTTCATGCTCCTCATGTGTTTCACACCTTTTGAAGCTCTTCATATTTTTCACACCTTTTCAGGCTCTTCATGGTTTTGAACACCGCTTCATGCTCCTCCTATTTTTCAGACCGTCATGCTCCTCATATTTTTGACACCTTTTGAAGCTCTTCATATTTTTCACACATTTTCAGGCTCTTCATGTTTTTGAACAACGCTTCATGCTCCTCCTATTTTTCAGACCGTCATGCTCCTCATATTTTTGACACCTTTTCAAGCTCTTCATATTTTTCACACCTTTTCAGGCTCCTCATGTTTTTGAACACCGCTTCATGCTCCTCCTATTTTTCAGACCTTTTCATGCTCCTCATATTTTTCACAACTTTTGAAGCTCTTTATATTTTTGACACCTTTTGTAGCTCTTCATATTTTTCACACCTTTTGAAACTCTTCATATTTTTCACACCTTTTCAGGCTCTTCTTGTTTTTGAACACCGCTTCATGCTCCTCCTATTTTTCAGACCGTTTCATGCTCCTCACATATTTGACACCTTTTGAAGCTCTTCATATTTTTCACACCTTTTCAGGCTCTTCATGTTTTTAAACACCGCTTCATTGTCCCCCTATTTTTCAGACCTTTTCATTCTCCTCTTGTATTTCACACCTTTTGAAGCTCTTCATATTTTTCACACCTTTTCAGGCTCTTCATGTTTTTGAACACCGCTTCATGCTCCTGTTAATTTCCAGACCATTTCATCCTCTTCATATATTTGACACCTTTTGAAGGTCTTCATATATTTCACACCTTTTCAGGCTCTTCTTTTTTTTCAACTCCACTTCATGCTCCTCCTATTTTTCAGACCGTTTCATACTCCTCATATTTTTCACACCTTTTGTAGGTCTTCATATATTTCACACCTTTTCAGGCTCTTCATGTTTTTCAACAACGCTTCATGCTCCTCCTATTTTTCAGACCGTTTCATGCTCCTCATATTTTTGACACTTTTTGAAGCTCTTCATATTTTTCACACCTTTTCAGGCTCTTCATGTTTTTGAACACCGCTTCATGCTCCTCCTATTTTCAGACCGTTTCATGCTCCGCATATTTTTACCACCTTTTGAAGCTTTTCATATTTTTCACACATTTTCTGGCTGTTCAAGTTTTTCAACACCACTTCATGTTCCTCCTTTTTTGCAGACCGTTTCATGCTCCCCATATTTTTTACACCTTTTGAAGCTCTTCATATTTTTCACACGTTTTCAGGCTCTTCATGTTTTTCAAGACCGCTTCATGCTCCTCCTATTTTTCAGACCATTTCATGCTCCTCATATTTTTGACACTTTTTGAAGCACTTCATATTTTTCACACCTTTTCAGACTCTTCATGTTTTTGAACACCACTACATACTCCTCCTATTTTTCAGAGAGTTTCATGCTCTTCATGTATTTCACACCTTTTGAAGCTCTTCATATTTTTCACACCTTTTCAGGCTCCTCATGTTTTTGAACACCGCTTCATGCTCCTCCTATTTTTCAGACCTTTTCATGCTCCTCATATTTTTCACAACTTTTGAAGCTCTTTATATTTTTGACACCTTTTGTAGCTCTTCATATTTTTCACACCTTTTGAAACTCTTCATATTTTTCACACCTTTTCAGGCTCTTCTTGTTTTTGAACACCGCTTCATGCTCCTCCTATTTTTCAGACCGTTTCATGCTCCTCACATATTTGACACCTTTTGAAGCTCTTCATATTTTTCACACCTTTTCAGGCTCTTCATGTTTTTAAACACCGCTTCATTGTCCCCCTATTTTTCAGACCTTTTCATTCTCCTCTTGTATTTCACACCTTTTGAAGCTCTTCATATTTTTCACACCTTTTCAGGCTCTTCATGTTTTTGAACACCGCTTCATGCTCCTGTTAATTTCCAGACCATTTCATCCTCTTCATATATTTGACACCTTTTGAAGGTCTTCATATATTTCACACCTTTTCAGGCTCTTCTTTTTTTTCAACTCCACTTCATGCTCCTCCTATTTTTCAGACCGTTTCATACTCCTCATATTTTTCACACCTTTTGTAGGTCTTCATATATTTCACACCTTTTCAGGCTCTTCATGTTTTTCAACAACGCTTCATGCTCCTCCTATTTTTCAGACCGTTTCATGCTCCTCATATTTTTGACACTTTTTGAAGCTCTTCATATTTTTCACACCTTTTCAGGCTCTTCATGTTTTTGAACACCGCTTCATGCTCCTCCTATTTTCAGACCGTTTCATGTTCCGCATATTTTTACCACCTGTTGAAGTTTTTCATATTTTTCACACATTTTCTGGCTGTTCAAGTTTTTCAACACCACTTCATGTTCCTCCTTTTTTGCAGACCGTTTCATGCTCCCCATATTTTTTACACTTTTTGAAGCTCTTCATATTTTTCACACGTTTTCAGGCTCTTCATGTTTTTCAAGACCGCTTCATGCTCCTCCTATTTTTCAGACCATTTCATGCTCCTCATATTTTTGACACTTTTTGAAGCACTTCATATTTTTCACACCTTTTCAGACTCTTCATGTTTTTGAACACCACTACATACTCCTCCTATTTTTCAGAGAGTTTCATGCTCTTCATGTATTTCACACCTTTTGAAGCTCTTCATATTTTCCACACCTTTTCAGGCTCTTCATGTTTTTGAACACCGTTTCATGCTCCTTCTATTTTTCAGATCGTTTCATGCTCCTCATATATTTGACACCTTTTGAAGCTCTTCATATTATTCACAACTTTCCAGGCTCTTCATGTTTTTCATCACTGTTTCATGCTGCTTATATTTTTCAGACCGTTTCATGCTCCTCATATTTTTCACATCATTTGAAGCTCTTCATATTTTTCACACCTTTTCAGGCTCTTCATGTTTTTGACGACAGCTTCATGCTCCTCCTATTTTTCAGACCGTTTCATGCTCCTCATATTTTTGACACCTTTTGAAGCTCTTAATATTTTTCACACCTTTTCATGCTTTTCATCTTTTTCAATACCGTTTCATGCTCCTCCTATTTTTCAGACTGTTTCATGCTCCTCATATGTTTGACACCTGTTGAATCTCTTCATATTTTTCACACCTTTTCAGGCTCTTCATATCTGTCAACACCGTTTCATGCTCCTATTATTTTTCAGAACGTTTCATGCTCCTCATATTTTTGACACCTTTTGAAACTCTTCCTGTTTTTCACACCTTTTCAGGCTCTTCAACTTTTTCAACACCGTTTCATGCTCCTCCTATTTTTCAGACCGTTTCATGCTCCTCATATATTTGACACCTTTTGAAGCTCTTCATATTTTCCCAACATTTCAATCTCTTCATGTTTTCAACAACACTTCATGCTCATATTATATTTCAGACTGTTTCATGCTCCTCATATTTTTGACACCTTTTGAAGCTCTTCATATTTTTCACACCTTTTCCGGCGCTTCATGTTTTTCAACACCGCTTCATGCTCCTCCTATTTTTTAGACCGTTTCATGCTCCTCATATTTTTGACACTTTTTGAAGCTCTTCATATTTTTCACACCTTTTCAGACTCTTCATGTTTTTGAACACCACTACACGCTCCTCCTATTTTTCAGAGAGTTTCATGCTCTTCATGTATTTCACACCTTTTGAAGCTCTTCATATTTTTCACACCTTTTCAGGCTCTTCATGTTTTTCTACACCACTTCATTCTTCTCCTATTTTTCAGACCGTTTCATGCTCCTCATGAATTTCACGCATTTGAAGCTCTTCATATTTTTCACACCTTTTCAGGCTCTTCATGTTTTTGAACACCGCTTCATGCTCCTCCTATTTTTCAGACCGGTTCATGCTCCTCATGTGTTTCACACCTTTTGAAGCTCTTCATATTTTTCACACCTTTTCAGGTTCTTCATGATTTTGAACACCGCTTCATGCTCCTCCTATTTTTCAGACCGTCATGCTCCTCATATTTTTGACACCTTTTGAAGCTCTTCATATATTTCACACGTTTTCAGGCTCTTCATATTTTTGAACACCGCTTCATGCTCCTCCTAATTTTCAGATTGTTTGATGCTCCTCATATTATAGACACATTTTGAAGCTCTTCATATTTTTCACACCTTTTCAGGCTCTTGATGATTTTCAACACCGCTTCATTCTCCTCCTGTTTTTCAGACCGTTTCATGCTCATCTCATTTTGACACCTTTTGAAGCTCTTCATATTTTTCACACCTTTTGAAGCTCTTCATATTTTTCACACCTTTTGAAGCTCTTCATATTTTTCACACCTTTTCAGGCTCTTCATGATTTTCAACACCGCTTCATGCTCCTCCTATTTTTCAGACCGTTTCATGCTCATCTCATTTTTGATACCTTTTGAAGCTCTTCATATTTGTCACACCTTTTGAAGCTCTTCATATTTTTCATATTTTTGAATCTCTTCATATTTTCACACCTTTTCAGGCTCTTCATGTTTTTCAACACCGCTTCATGCTCCTCCTATTTTTCAGACCCTTTCATGCTCATCTCATTTTTGATGCCTTTTGAAGCTCTTCATATTTGTCACATCTTTTGAAGCTCTTCATATTTTTCATATTTTTGAATCTCTTCATATTTTCACACATTTTCAGGCTCTTCATGTTTTTCAACACCGCTTCATGCTCCTCCTATTTTTCAGACCATTTAATGCTCCTCATGTATTTCACACTTTTTAAGCTCCTCATATTTTTCACACCTTTTCAGGCTCTTCATGTTTTTGAACACCGCTTCATGCTCCTCCTATTTTTGAGACCGTTTCATGCTCCTCATATTTTTGACACCTTTTGAAGCTTTTCATATATTTCACACCTTTTTGGGCTCTTCTTGTTTTTCAACACCACTTCATGCTCCTCCTATTTTTCAGACCTTTTCATGCTCATCTCAATTTTCATACCTTTTGAAGCTCTTTATATTTGTCACACCTTTTGAAGCTTTTCATATTTTTCATATTTTTGAAGGTCTTCATATTTTCACACATTTTCAGGCTCTTCATATTTTTCAACACCGCTTCATAATCTTCCTATTTTTCAGACGGTTTAATCCTCCTCATGTATTTCACACCTTTTGAATCTCTTCATATTTTTCACACCTTTTCAGGCTCTTCATGTTTTTGAACACCGCTTCATGCTGCTTCTATTTTTGAGACCGTTTCATGCTCCTCATATTTTTGACACGTTTTGAAGCTCTTCATATTTTTCACACCTTTTCAGGCTCTTCATGTTTTTGAACACCGTTTCATGCTCCTCCTATTTTTCAGACCGTTTCATGCTCCTCATATATTTGACACCTTTTTAAGCTCTTCATATTTTTCACACCTTTTCAGGTTCTTCATGTTTTTGAACACCACTTCATGCTCCTCCTAATTTTCAGACCGTTTCATGCTCCTCATATTTTTCACACCTTTTGAAGCTCTTCATATTTTTCACACCTTTCACGCTCTTCATGTTTTTGAAAATAGCTTCATGCTCCTCCTATTTTTCAGACCGTTTCATGCTCCTCATATTTTTGAAACCTTTTGTAGCCCTTCATATTTTTCACACCTTTTCAGGCTATTCATGTTTTTCAACACCATTTCATGATCCTCCTATTTTTCAGAACATTTCATGCTCTTCATATTTTTGACACCTTTTGAAGCTCTTCATATTTTTCACACCTTTTCAGGCTCTTCATGTTTTTGAACACTGGTTCATGCTCCTCCTATTTTTCAGACCGTTTCATGCTCCTCATGTATTTCACACCTTTTGAAGCTCTTCATATTTTTCACACCTTTTCAGGCTCGTCATGTTTTTATCACCGTTTCATGCTCCTCCTATTTTTCAGACCGTTTCATGCTCCTCATATTTTTGACACCTTTTGAAGCACTTCATATTTTTCACACGTTTTCAGGCTCTTCATGTTTTTCAACACGGCTTCATGCTCTTCATATTTTTCAGAACTTTTCATGATCCTCATATTTTTGACACCTTTTGAAGCACTTCATATTTTTCACACGTTTTCAGGCTCTTCATGTTTTTCAACACCGCTTCATGCTCCTAATATTTTTCAGACCGTTTTTTGCACCTCATATATTTCACAGCTTTGAAACTCTTCATATTTTTCACACCTTTTGAGGCTCTTCTTGTTTTTCAACACCGCTTCATGCTCCTAATATTTTTCAGACCGTTTCTTGCACCTCATATATTTCACACCTTTTGAAACTCTTCATATTTTTCACACCTTTTCAGGCTCTTCATATTTTTCAACACTGCTTCATGCTCCTCCTCTTTTTCAGACCGTTTCATGCTCCTCATATTTTTGACAATTTTGAGGCTTTTCATATTTTTCACACCTATTCAGTCTCTTCATGTTTTTGAACACCGTTTCATAATCCTCCTATTTTTCAGACGGTTTCATGCTCCTCATATTTTTGACACCTTTTGAAGCTCTTCATATTTTTCACATCTTTTGAAGCGCTTCATATTTTTCATATTTTTGAAGCTCTTCATATTTTCACAGTTTTCAGACACTTCATATTTTTCAACACCGCTTCATGCTCCTGCTATTTTTCAGATCGTTTCATGCTCCTCATGTATCTCACACCTTTTGAAGCTCTTCATATATTTCACACCTTTTCAGGGTTTTCATTTTTTTCAACACCACTTCATGCTCCTCGTATTTTTCAGACCTTTTCATGCTCATCTCTATTTGACACCTTTTGAAGCTCTTCATATTTCTCACACCTTTTCAGGCTCTTGATGATTTTCAACACCTCTTCATTCTCGTCCTATTTTTCAGACCGTTTCATGCTCATCTCATTTTGACACCTTTAGAAACTCTTCCTATTTTTCACACCTTTTCAGGCTCTTCATGTTTTTCAACACTGCTTCATGCTCCTCCTATGTTTCAGACCGTTTAATCCTCCTCATGTATTTCACACCTTGTGAAGCTCTTCATATATTTCACACCTTTTCAGGCTCTTCATTTTTTTCAACACCACTTCATGCTCCTCCTGTTTTTCAGACCGTTTCATTCTCATCTCATTTTGACACCTTTTGAAGCTCTTCATATTTTTCACACATTTTGAAGCTCTTTATATTTTTCACAAGTTTTCAGGCTCTTCATGTTTTTCAACACCGCTTCATACTCCTCCTATTTTTCAGACCGTTTAATGCTCCTCATGTATTTCACACCGTTTGTAGTTCCTCATATTTTTCACACCTTTTCAGGCTCTTCATGTTTTTGAACACGGCGTCATGCTCCTCCTATTTTTCAGACCGTTTCATGCTCCTCATATTTTTCACACCTTTTGAAGCTCTTCATATTTCTCACAGCTTTTCAGGGTCTTCATGTTTTTAAACACCGCTTCATGCTCCTCCTATTTTTCAGACCGTTTCATGCTCCTCATATTTTGGACACCTTTTGAAGCTCTTCATATTTTTCACACCTTTTCAGCCTCTTCATGTTTTTGAACACCACTTCATGCTCTTCCTATTTTTCAGACCGTTACATACTCCTCAGATTTTTGACACATTTTGAAGCTCTTCATATTTTTCACACCTTTTCAGGCTCTTCATGTTTTTCCAAACCGCTTCATGCTCCTCCTATTTTTCAGACCGTTTCATGCTCCCCATGTATTTCACACCTTTTGAAGCTCTTCATATTTTTCACACCTTTTCAGGCTCTTCATGTTTTTCAACACCGCTTCATGCTCCTCGTATTTTTCAGACCGTTTCATGCTCCTCATATATTTGACACCTTTTGAAGCTCTTCATATTTTTCACAACTTTTCAGGCTCTTCATGTTTTTAAACACCGCTTCATGCTCCTCCTATTTTTCAGAACGTTTCATGATCCTCATATTTTCACACCTTTTGAAGCTCTTCATATTTTTCACACTTTTCAGGCTCTTGATGTTTTTCAACACCGCTTCATGCTCCGCCTATTTTTCAGGCCGTTTCATGCTCCTCATATTTTTGACACCTTTAGAAGCTCTTCATATTATTCACTCCTTTTCATTCTCTTCATGTTTTTGATCATAGCTTCATGCTCCGCCTATTTTTCAGACCGTTTCATTCTCCTCATATCTTTGACACCTTTTGAATCTCTTCAGATATTTCACACCTTTTCAGGCTCTTCGTTTTTTTCATCACCAATTCATGCTCCTCCTATTTTTCAAATCGTTTCATGCTCATCTCATTTTGACAGCTTTTGAATCTCTTCATATATTTCACACTTTATGAAGCTCTTCATATTTTTCATACCTTTTCAGGCTCTTCATGCTTTTCAACACCGCTTCATGCTCCTCGTATTTTTCAGACCTTTTCATGCTCATCTCTTTTTTGACACCTTTTGAAGCTCTTCATATTTTTCACACCTTTTGAAGCTCTTCATATTTTTCACAATTTTGAAGCTCCTCATATTTTTCACACGTTTTCAGGCTCTTCATGTTTTTGAACACCGTTTCATAATCCTCCTATTTTTCAGACCGTTTCATGCTCCTCATATTTTTGACACCTTTTAAAGCTCTTCATATTTTTCACACCTTTTCAGGCTCTTCATGTTTTTGAACACTGCTTCATGCTAATCTTATTGTTCAGACTGTTTCATGCTAATCTCATTTTTGACATCTTTTGAAGCTTTGCATATTATTCACATCTTTTGAAGCTCTTCATATTTTTCCCATTTTTGAAGCTCTTCATATTTTCCACACGATTTCAGACTCTTCATGTTTTTGAACACCGTTTCATAATCCTCCTATTTTTCAGACCGTTTCATGTTCCTCATATTTTTGACACCTTTTAAAACTCTTCATATATTTCACACCTTTTCATCCTCTTCAAGTTTTTGAACACCGCTTCATCCTACTCCTATTTTTAAGACCGTTTCATGCTCCTCATATTTTTGACACCTTTTGAAGCTCTTCATATTTTTCACACCTTTTCATCCTCTTCAAGTTTTTGAACACCGCTTCATCCTCCTCCTATTTTTAAGACCGTTTCATGCACCTCATATTTTTGACACCTTTTGAAGCTCTTCATATTTTTCACACCTTTTCATCCTCTTCAAGTTTTTGAACAAAGCTTCATCCTTCTCCTATATTTAAGACCGTTTCATGCTCCTCATATTTTTGACACATTTTGAAGCTCTTCATAATTTTTACACATTTTCAGGCTCTTCATATTTTTCAACACCGCTTCATGCTCCTCCTATTATTCAGACCGTTTCATGCTCCTCATGTATTTCACACCTTTTGAAGCTCTTCATATTTTTCACACCTTTTCATGCTCTTCATGTTTTTCAACACCGCTTCATGTTCCTCGTATTTTTCAGACCGTTTCATGCTCCTCATATTTTTGAAACCTTTTAAAGCTCTTCATATTTTTCACTACTTTTCAGGCTCTTCATGTTTTTAAACATCGCTTCATGCTCCTCCTATTTTTCAGACCGTTTCATGCTCCTCATATTTTTCACACCTTTTGAAGCTCTTCATATATTTCACACTTTTCAGTCTCTTGATGTTTTTCAACACCGCTTCATGCTCCGCCTATTTTTCAGGCCGTTTCATGCTCCTCATATTTTTGACACCTTTAGAAGCTCTTCATATCATTCACACCTTTTCAGGCTCTTCATGTTTTTGATCACCGCTTCATGCTCCGCCTATTTTTCAGACCGTTTCATTCTCCTCATATATTTGACACATTTTGAAGCTCTTCAGATATTTCACACCTTTTCAGGCTCTTCATGTTTTTGAACACAGCTTCATGCTCCTCCCATTTTTCAGACAGTTTCATGCTCCTCATGTAATTAACACCTTTTGAAGCTCTTTATATTTTTCACACCTTTTCAGGCTCTTCATGTTTTTCAAAACCACTTCATGCTCCTCCTATTTTTCAGACCGTTTCATGCTCTTCTAATTTTTAACACCTTTTGAAACTCTTCATATATTTCACACCTTTTGAAGCTCTTCATATTTTTCACAACTTTTCAGGCTCTTCATGTTTCTGATCAGTGTTTCATTCTCCTCCTATCTTTCAGACCGTTTCATGCTCTTCATATTTTTGACAACTTTTGAAGCTCTTCATATTTTTCACACCTTTTCAGGCTCTTCAAGTTTTTCCACACCACTTCATGCTTCTCCTATCTTTCAGACCGTTTCATGCTCTTCATATTTTTGACACATTTTGAAGCTCTTCATATTTTTCACAACTTTTCAGGCTCTTCATGTTTCTGATCAACGTTTCATGCTCCTCCTATCTTTCAGACCGTTTCATGCTTCTCATATTTTTGACACGATTTGAAGCTCTTCATATTTATCACACCTTTTCAGGCTCCTCATGTTTTTGATCACCGTTACATGCTCCTCCTATTTTTCAGAACGTTACATGCTCCTCATTTATTTCACACCTTTTGAAGCTCTTCATATTTTTCACACCTTTTCAGGCTCTTCATCTTTTTCCACACCACTTCATGCTTCTCCTATTTTTCAGCCCGTTTCATGCTCCTCATATATTTCACCCCTTTTGAAGCTCTTCATATTTTTGACACCTTTTCAGGCTCTTCATGTTTTTCAACACCACTTCATGATACTCCTGTTTTTCAGACCGTTTCATGCTCCTCATATTTTTCACACCTTTTGTAGCTCTTCATATTTTTCACACCTTTTCAGGCTCTTCATATTTTTGAACACAGTTTCATGCTCCTCCTATTTTTCAGACTTTTTCATGCTCCTCATATTTTTATCACCTCTTGAAACTCTTCATATTTTTCACACCTTTTCAGGGTCTTCATGTTTTTCAACACCGTTTCATGTTCCTCCTATTTTTCAGACCGTTTCATGCTCATCTCATTTTTGACACCTTTTGAAGCTTTTCATATTTTTCACAACTTTTTAGGCTCTTCATGTTTTGGAACACCGCTTCATGCTCCTCCTATTTTTCAGAGAGTTTCATGCTCCTAATATATTTCACTCTTTTTGAAGCTCTTCATATTTTTCACACCTTTTCAGGCTCTTCATGTTTTTCCCCACCACTTCATGCTTCTATTTTTCAGCTCGTTTCATGCTCCTCATGTATTTCACACCTTTTGAAGCTCTTCATATTTTTCACACCTTTTCAGGCTCTTCATGTTTCTCAAAACAGCTTCATGTTCCTCCTATTTTTCAGACCCTTTCCTTCTCCTCATATTTTTGACAACTTTTGAAGCTCTTCATATATTTCACACCTTTTCAGTCTCTTCTTTTTTTTCAACACCACTTCATGCTCCTCCTATTTTTCAGACCGTTTGATGCTCATCTCATTTTTGACACCTTTTGAAGCTCTTCATATATTTCACACATTTTCAGGCTTTTCATGTTTTTGAACTCCGCTTCATGCTCCTCCTATTTCTCAGACGATTTCATGCTACTCTTATTTTTGACACCTTTTGAAACTCTTCATATTTTTCACAACTTTTCAGGCTCTTCCTGTTTTTGAACACCGCTTCATGCTCCTCCTATTTTTCAGACCGTTTAATGCTCCTCATGTATTTCACACTTTTGAAGCTCTTCATATTTTTCACACGTTTTCAGGCTCTTCATGTTTTTGAACACCGCTTCATGCTCCTCCTATTTTTCAGACCGTTTCATGCTCCTCATGTATTTCACACCTTTTGAAGATGTTCATATTTTTCACACATTTTCAGGCTCTTCATGTTTTTGAACATCGCTTCCTGCTCCACCTATTTTTCAGACCGTTTCATGCCTCTCATATTTTTGACACCTTTTGAAGCTCTTCATATTTTTCACATCTTTCAGGCTCTTCATGTTTTTGCACACCGCTTCATGCTCCTCCTATTTTTCAGACCGGTTCAAGCTCCTCATATTTTTGACACCTTTTGAAACTCTTCATATATTTCAAACCTTTTCAGGCTCTTCATGTTTTTGAACACCGCTTCATGCTCCTAGTATTTTTCAGACCGTTTCATGCTCCTCATATTTTTGACACCATTTAAAGCTCTTCATATTTCTCACAGCTTTTCAGGTACTGCATGTTTTTCAACACCGCTTCATGACACTCCTATTTTTCAGACCGTTTCATGCTCCTCATATTTTTGACACCTTTTGAAACTCTTCATATATTTCAAACCTTTTCAGGCTCTTCATGTTTTTGAACACAGCTTCATGCTCCTCCCATTTTTCAGACAGTTTCATGCTCCTCATGTAATTAACACCTTTTGAAGCTCTTTATATTTTTCACACCTTTTCAGGCTCTTCATGTTTTTCAAAACCACTTCATGCTCCTCCTATTTTTCAGACCGTTTCATGCTCTTCTAATTTTTAACACCTTTTGAAACTCTTCATATATTTCACACCTTTTGAAGCTCTTCATATTTTTCACAACTTTTCAGGCTCTTCATGTTTCTGATCAGTGTTTCATTCTCCTCCTATCTTTCAGACCGTTTCATGCTCTTCATATTTTTGACAACTTTTGAAGCTCTTCATATTTTTCACACCTTTTCAGGCTCTTCAAGTTTTTCCACACCACTTCATGCTTCTCCTATCTTTCAGACCGTTTCATGCTCTTCATATTTTTGACACATTTTGAAGCTCTTCATATTTTTCACAACTTTTCAGGCTCTTCATGTTTCTGATCAACGTTTCATGCTCCTCCTATCTTTCAGACCGTTTCATGCTTCTCATATTTTTGACACGATTTGAAGCTCTTCATATTTATCACACCTTTTCAGGCTCCTCATGTTTTTGATCACCGTTACATGCTCCTCCTATTTTTCAGAACGTTACATGCTCCTCATATTTTTGACACCATTTGAAGCTCTTCATATTTTTCACACCTTTTCAGGCTCTTCATGTTTTCCCACACCGTTTCATGCTCCTCCTATATTCCAAACCGTTTCATGCTCCTCATTTATTTCACACCTTTTGAAGCTCTTCATATTTTTCACACCTTTTCAGGCTCTTCATCTTTTTCCACACCACTTCATGCTTCTCCTATTTTTCAGCCCGTTTCATGCTCCTCATATATTTCACCCCTTTTGAAGCTCTTCATATTTTTGACACCTTTTCAGGCTCTTCATGTTTTTCAACACCACTTCATGATACTCCTGTTTTTCAGACCGTTTCATGCTCCTCATATTTTTCACACCTTTTGTAGCTCTTCATATTTTTCACACCTTTTCAGGCTCTTCATATTTTTGAACACAGTTTCATGCTCCTCCTATTTTTCAGACTTTTTCATGCTCCTCATATTTTTATCACCTCTTGAAACTCTTCATATTTTTCACACCTTTTCAGGGTCTTCATGTTTTTCAACACCGTTTCATGTTCCTCCTATTTTTCAGACCGTTTCATGCTCATCTCATTTTTGACACCTTTTGAAGCTTTTCATATTTTTCACAACTTTTTAGGCTCTTCATGTTTTGGAACACCGCTTCATGCTCCTCCTATTTTTCAGAGAGTTTCATGCTCCTAATATATTTCACTCTTTTTGAAGCTCTTCATATTTTTCACACCTTTTCAGGCTCTTCATGTATTTCCCCACCACTTCATGCTTCTATTTTTCAGCTCGTTTCATGCTCCTCATGTATTTCACACCTTTTGAAGCTCTTCATATTTTTCACACCTTTTCAGGCTCTTCATGTTTCTCAAAACAGCTTCATGTTCCTCCTATTTTTCAGACCCTTTCCTTCTCCTCATATTTTTGACAACTTTTGAAGCTCTTCATATATTTCACACCTTTTCAGTCTCTTCTTTTTTTTCAACACCACTTCATGCTCCTCCTATTTTTCAGACCGTTTGATGCTCATCTCATTTTTGACACCTTTTGAAGCTCTTCATATATTTCACACATTTTCAGGCTTTTCATGTTTTTGAACTCCGCTTCATGCTCCTCCTATTTCTCAGACCATTTCATGCTACTCTTATTTTTGACACCTTTTGAAACTCTTCATATTTTTCACAACTTTTCAGGCTCTTCCTGTTTTTGAACACCGCTTCCTGCTCCTCCTATTTTTCAGACCGTTTAATGCTCCTCATGTATTTCACACTTTTGAAGCTCTTCATATTTTTCACACGTTTTCAGGCTCTTCATGTTTTTGAACACCGCTTCATGCTCCTCCTATTTTTCAGACCGTTTCATGCTCCTCATGTATTTCACACCTTTTGAAGATGTTCATATTTTTCACACATTTTCAGGCTCTTCATGTTTTTGAACATCGCTTCCTGCTCCACCTATTTTTCAGACCGTTTCATGCCTCTCATATTTTTGACACCTTTTGAAGCTCTTCATATTTTTCACATCTTTCAGGCTCTTCATGTTTTTGCACACCGCTTCATGCTCCTCCTATTTTTCAGACCGGTTCAAGCTCCTCATATTTTTGACACCTTTTGAAACTCTTCATATATTTCAAACCTTTTCAGGCTCTTCATGTTTTTGAACACCGCTTCATGCTCCTAGTATTTTTCAGACCGTTTCATGCTCCTCATATTTTTGACACCATTTAAAGCTCTTCATATTTCTCACAGCTTTTCAGGTACTGCATGTTTTTCAACACCGCTTCATGACACTCCTATTTTTCAGACCGTTTCATGCTCCTCATATTTTTGACACCTTTTGAAACTCTTCATATATTTCAAACCTTTTCAGGCTCTTCATGTTTTTGAACACCGCTTCATGCTCCTATTATTTTTCAGACCGTTTCATGCTCCTCATATATTTGACACCATTTAAAGCTCTTCATATTTCTCACAGCTTTTCAGGTACTTCAAGTTTTTCAACACCGCTTCATGCTCCTCCTATTTTTCAGACCGTTTCATGCTCCTCATATTTTTGACACCATTTGAAGCTCTTCATATTTCTCACAGCTTTTCAGGTTCTTCATGTTTTTCAACACCGCTTCATGCTCCTCCTATTTTTCAGACCGTTTCATGCTCATCTCATTTTTGACACCTTTTGAAGCTCGTCATATTTTACCACATCTTTTGAAACTCTTCGTATTTTTCACACGTTTTCAGGCTCTTCATGTTTTTCAACACCACTTCATGCTCCTCCTATTTTTCAGACCGTTTCATGCTCATCTCACTTTTGACACATTTTGAAGCTCTTCATATTTTCCACACCTTTTGAAGCTCTTCATATTTCTCAAACGTTTTCAGGCTCTTCATGTTTTTCAACACCCCTTTTTGCTCATCCTATTTTTCAGATCGTTTCATGTTTCTATCATTTCTGACAACTTTTGAAGCTCTTCATATATTTCATACATTTTCAGGCTCTTCATGTTTTTCAACACCACTTCATGCTCCTCCTATTTTTCAGACCGTTTCATGCTCATCTCACTTTTGACACATTTTGAAGCTCTTCATATTTTCCACACCTTTTGAAGCTCTTCATATTTTTCATATTTTTGAAGCTCTTCATATTTTCACACGTTTTCAGACTCTTCATGTTTTTCAAAACCGCTTCATGCTCCTCCTATTTTTCAGAGAGTTTCATGCTCCTCATGTATTTCACATGTTTTGAAGCTCTTCATATTTTTCACAACTTTTCAGGCTCTTCATGTTTTTGAACACCGTTTCATGCTGCTCCTATTTTTCAGACCTATTCATGCTCCTCATATTTTTGACACCTTTTGAAGCTCTTCATATTTTTCACACCTTTTCAGGATCTTCATGTTTTTGAACACCATTTCATGCTCCTCTTATTTTGCAGACCGTTTCATTCTCCTCATATTTTTGACACCTTTTGAAGATCTTCATATATTTCACACCTTTTCAGGCTCCTCATGTTTTTCAACACCACTTCATGCTCCTCCTATTTTTCAGACCGTTTCATGCTCCTCATATTTTTGACACCTTTTGAAGCTCTTCATATTTTTCACATCTTTTGAAGCTCTTCATAAATTTCACACCTTTTCAGGCTCTTCATGTTTTTCAACACCGCTTCATGCTCCTCCTCTTTTTCAGACCGTTTCATGCTCCTTATATTTTTGACACCTGTGAAAGCTCTTCATATTTCTCACACCTTTTCAGGTTCTTCATGTTTTTCAACACCGCTTCATGCTCCTCCTATATTTCAGACCGTTTCATGCTCATCTCATTTTTGACACCTTTTGAAGCTCTTCATATTTTTCACACCTTTTCAGGCTCTTCATGTTTTTCCACTCCACTTCATGCTCCTCCTATTTTTCAGACTGTTTCATGCTCCTCATATTTTTGACACCATTAGAAGCTCTTCATATTTTTCACACCTTTTCAGGCTCTTCATTATTTTCAACACCACTTCATGTTCCTCCTATTTTTCAGACCCTTTTATGCTCATCTAATTTTTGACACCTTTTGAAGCTCATCATATTTTTCACACCTTTTGAAGCTCTTCATATTTTTCACAACTTTTCAGGCTCTTCATGTTTCTGATCACCGTTTCATGCTCCTCCTATCTTTCAGACCGTTTCATGCTTCTCATATTTTTGACACCATTTGAAGCTTTTAATATTTTTCACACCTTTTCAGGCTCCTCATGTTTTTGAACACCGCTCATGATCCTTCAAATTTTCAGACCGTTTCATGCGCTTCATATTTTTGACACCTTTTGATACTCTTCATATTTTTCACACGTTTTCAGGTTCTTCATGTTTTTCCACACCACTTCATGCTTCTCGTATTTTTCAGACCGTTTCATGCTCCTCAATAATTTCACACCTTTTAAAGCTCTTCATATTTTTCAAACGTTTTCAGGCTGTTCATTTTTTTCAACACCACTTCTTGCTCCTCCTATTTTTCAGACCGTTTCATGCTCCTCATATTTTTGACACGTTTTGAAGCTTTTCAAATTTTTCACACCTTTTAAGGCTCTTCATGATTTTGAACACCGCTTCATGATCCTCCTATTTTACAGACCGTTTCATGCTCTTCATATTTTTGACCCCTTTTGAATCTCTTCATATTTTTCACACCTTTTCAGGCTCATCATATTTTTCAACACCGTTTCATGCTGCTTCTATTTTTCAGGCCGTTTCATGATCCTCATATTTTTCATACATTTTGAAGCTCTTCATATTTTTCACACCTTTTCAGGCTCTTCATATTTTTGAACACAGCTTCATGCTTGTCCTATTTTTCAGATCGTTTCATGCTCCTCATATTTTTGACACCTTTTGAAACTCTTCATATTTTTCACACCTTTTCAGGCTCTTCATGTTTTTGAACACCGCTTCATGCTCCTCCTATTTTTCAGAGAGTTTCATGCTCCTAATGTGTTTCACTCCTTTTGAAGCTCTTCATATTTTTCACACGTTTTCAGGCTCTTCATGTTTTTCCACACGACTTCATGCTTCTATTTTTCAGCCCATTTCATACTCCTCATGTATTTCACACCTTTTGAATCTCTTCATATATTTCACAGCTTTTCAGGCTCTTCATGTTTTTGAACACCACTTCATGCTCCTCCTTTTTTTCAGACCGTTTCATGCTCCTCATGTATTTCACACCTTTTGAAGCTCTTCATATTTTTCACAACTTTTCAGGCTCTTCATGTTTCTGATCACCGTTTCATGCTCCTCCTATCTTTCAGACCGTTTCATGCTTCTCATATTTTTGACACCATTTGAAGCTCTTCATATTTTTCACACCTTTTCAGGCTCTTCATATTTTTGAACACCGCTCATGATCTTCCAAATTTTCAGACCGTTTCATGCTCTTCATATTTTTGACACCTTTTGAAGGTCTTCATATTTTTCACACCTTTTCAGGCTCTTCATATTTTTGAACACAGCTTCATGCTCCTCCTATTTTTCAGACTTTTTTATGCTCCTCATATTTTTAACACCTTTTGAAACTCTTCATATTTTTCACACCTTTTCAGGGTCTTCATGTTTTTCATCACCGTTTCATGTTCCTCCTATTTTTCAGACCGATTCATGCTCATCTCATTTTTGACACCTTTTGAAGCTTTTCATATTTTTCACAACTTTTTAGGCTCTTCATGTTTTGGAACACCGCTTCATGCTCCTCCTATTTTTCAGAGAGTTTCATGCTCCTAATGTATTTCAGTCCTTTTGAAGCTCTTCATATTTTTCACACCTTTTCAGGCTCTTCATGTTTTTCCACACCAATTCATGCTTCTATTTTTCAGCTCGTTTCATGCTCCTCATGTATTTCACACCTTTTGAAGCTCTTCTTATTTTTCAAACCTTTTCAGGCTCTTCATGTTTCTCAACACAGCTTCATGTTCCTCCTATTTTTCAGACCCTTTCCTTCTCCTCTTATTTTTGACACCTTTTGAAGCTCTTCATATATTTCACACCTTTTCAGTCTCTTCTTTTTTTTCAACACCACTTAATGCTCCTCCTATTTTTCAGACCGTTTGCTGCTCATCTCATTTTTGACACCTTTTGAAGCTCTTCATATATTTCACACCTTTTCAGGCTCTTCATGTTTTTAAACACCGATTCATGCTCCTCCTATTTTTCAGACCGTTTCATGCTCCTCATATATTTGACACCTTTTGAAGCTCTTCATATATTTCACACCTTTTCAGGCTCTTCATGTTTTTCAACACTACTTCATGCTCTTCGTATTTTTCAGACCGTTTCATGCTCATTCTATTTTTGACACCTTTTGAAGCTCTTCATATTTTTCACACTTTTGAAGCTCTTCATATTTTTCACACCTTTTCAGGCTCTTCATGTTTTTCAACACCGCTTCATGTTCCTCCTATTTTTCAGACCGTTTCATGCTCCTCATATTTCTGACACCTTTTGAAGCTCTTCATATTTTTCACACCTTTTCAGGCTCTTCAAGTTTATCAACACCACTTCATGCTCCTCCATTTTTGCAGACCGTTTCATGCTCCTCATCTTTTTGACACCTATTGATGCTCTTAATTTTTTTCACACCTTTCAGGCTCTTCATTTTTTCAACACCGTTTCATGCTCCACCTATTTTTCAGCCCGTTTCATGCTCCTCATATTTTTGACACCATTGAAGCTCTTCATATTTTTCACACCTTCTCAGGCTCTTCACGTTTTTGAACACCGCTTCATGCTACTCATATTTTTCAAAACGTTTCATGCTCTTCATATATTTGACACCTTTTGAAGCTCTTCATATTATTCACAAAATTTCAGGCTCTTCATGTTTTTCAACACCATTTCATGCTCCTCCTATTGTTCAGACCGTTTCATGCTCCTCATATTTTTTCCCCTTTGAAGCTCTTCATATTTTTCACACCTATTCAGGCTCTTCATGCTTTTCAACACCGTTTCATGCTCCTCGTATTTTCAGACAGTTTCATGCTGCTATATTTTTGACACCTTTTGAAGCTCTCCATATTTTTCACACATTTTCAGGCTCTTCATGTTTTTCAACACCGTTTCATGCTCCTCCTATTTTCAGACAGTTTCATGCTCCTCTTATTTTTGACACCTTTTGAAGCTATTCATATTTTTCACATCTTTTCATGCTCTTCATGTTTTTCAACACCATTTCATGCTGCTCCTATTTTTCAGACTATTTCATGCTCCTCATATTTTTGACACCTTTTGAAGCTCTTCATATATTTCACCACTTTTAAGGCTCTTCATGTTTTTGAACACCGCTTCATGCTCCTCCTATATTTCACAACTTTTGAAGCTCTTCATATATTTCACACCTTTTCAAGCTCTTCATGTTTTTGAACACCGCTTCATGCTCCTCCTATATTTTTCAGACCGTTTCATGCTTCTCAAATTTTTGACACCTTTTGAAGCTCTTCAAATTTTTCACACCATTTCAGGCTTTTCATTTTTGTCAACAAAGCTTCACGCTCCTCCTATTTTTTAGACCGTTTAATGCTCCTCATATTTTACACACCTGTTGAAGCTCTTCATATTTTTCACACCAATTTCAGGCTCTTCTTGTTTTTCAACACCATTTCAAGCTCCTCCTATTTTTCAGACTGTTTCATGCTCCTCATATTTCTGACACCTTTTGAAGCTCTTCATATATTTCACACCTTTTCAGGCTCTTCATGTTTTTGAACACCGCTTCATGCTCCTCCTATTTTTCACACCTTTTGAAGATCTTCATATATTTCACACCTTTTCAAGCTCTTCATGTTTTTGAACACCGCTTCATGCTCCTATATTTTTCACACCTTTTGAAGCTCTTCATATATTTCTCACCTTTTCCTGTTCTTCAGATTTTTCAACACCGTTTCATGCTCCTCCTATTTTTCAGACCGTTTCATGCTCCTCATATTTCTCACACCTTTTGAAGCTCTTCATATATTTCACACCTTTTCAGACTCTTCATGTTTTTCAACATCGCTTCATCCTCCTCCTATTTTTCAGACTGTTTCATGCTCCTCATGTTTTGACACCATTTGAACTCTTCATATTTTTCACACCTTTTGAAGCTCTTCATATTTTTCACAAGTTTTTAGGCTCTTCATGTTTTTCAACACCGTTTCATGCTCCTCCTATTTTCAAACTGTTTCATGCTCCTCTTATTTTTGACACCTTTAGAAGCTCTTCATATATTTCACACATTTTAAGGCTCTTCATGTTTCTGAACACACTTCATGCTCCTCCTATATTTCACACCTTTTGAAGCTCTTCATATATTTCACACCTTTTCAGACTCTTCATGTTTTTCAACATCGCTTCATACTCCTCCTATTTTTCAGACCGGTTCATGCTCCTCATATATTTGACACCTTTTGAAGCTCTTCATATTATTCACAAATTTTCAGGCTCTTCATGTTTTTCAACAGCACTTCATGCTCCTCCTATTTTTCAGACCGTTTCATGCCTCTCATATTTTTGACACATTTTGAAGCTCTTCATATTTTTCACACCTTTTCAGGCTCTTCATGTTTTTCAACACCGCTTCATGCTCCTCCTAATTTTCAGACCGTTTCATGCTCCTTATGTTTTTGACACCTTTTGAAAATCTTAATATTTTTCACACCTTTTCATGCTCTTCATGTTTTTCAACACCATTTCATGCTCCTCCTATATTTCAGATTGTTTCATGCTTCTCATATTTTTGACACCTTTTGTAGCTCTTCATATTTTTCACACATTGTCAGGCTCTTGATGTTTTTCAACACCGTTTCATGTTCCTCATATTTTTCAGGCCGTTTCATGCTCGTCATAATTTTGAAACCTTTTGAAGCCCTTCATATTTTTCACACCTTTTCAGGCTCTTCATGTGTTTCAACAACGTTTCATGCTCCTTCTATTTTTCAGACCGTTTCATGCTCCTCATATTTTTGACACCTTTTGAAGCTCTTTATATATTTCACACCTTTTCAGGCTCCTCATGTTTTGCAACACCGCTTCATGCTCCTCCTGTTTTTCATACCGTTTCATGCTCCTCATAATTTTGACACTTTTTGAAGCTCTTTATATTTTTCACACCTTTTCATACTCTTCATGTTTTTCACCACCGTTTCATGCTCCTCATATTTTTCAGACCGTTTCGTTCGCGTCATATTTTTGACACATTTTGAAGCTCTTCATATTTTTCTCACATTTTCAGGCTCTTCATGCTTTTCAAGAACACTTCATGCTCCTCTTTTTTTTGAGACCGTTTCATGCTCCTCGTGTTTTTGACAACATTTGCAGCTCTTCATATTTTTCACAACTTTTCAGGCTGTTCATGTTTTTTAACTCCGTTTCATGATACTCCTATATTTCACACCATTTCATGCTCCTCCTATTTTTGACACCTTTTGAAGTTCTTCATATTTTTTACACCTTTTCAGGCTCTTCATGTTTTTCAACACCGCTTCATGCTCCTCATATTTTTCAGACTGTTTCATGCTCCGCATATATTTGACACCTTTTGAAGCTCTTCGTATATTTCACACCTTTTCAGGTTCTTCATGTTTTTCAACACCACTTCATGCTCTTCATTTTTTTCAGACCGTTTCATGCCCCTCATATTTTTGACACCTTTTGAAGCTCTTCATATTTTTCACAATTTTCAGGCTCTTCATGTTTTTCAACAACCCTTCATGCTCCTCCTATTTTTCAGACTGTTTCATTCTCCTCACATTTTTGAAACCTTTAGAATCTCTTCATATTTTTCACAACTTTTTAGGCTCTTCATGTTTTTCAACACCGTTTCATGATCCTCCTATTTTTCAGACCGTTTCATGCTCCTCATATATTTGACACCTTTTGAAGCTCTTCATATATTTCACACCTTTTCAGGCTCTTCATGTTTTTCAACACTACTTCATGCTCTTCGTATTTTTCAGACCGTTTCATGCTCATTCCATTTTTTACACCTTTTGAAGCTCTTCATATTTTTCACACTTTTGAAGCTCTTCATATTTTTCACACATTTTCAGGCTGTCATGTTTTTGAACACGATATCATGCTCCTATTTTTCAGACCGTTCATGCTCCTCATATTTTTGACACCTTTTGTAGCTCTTCATATTTTTCATACCTTTTCAGGCTCTTCATGTTTTCAACACCGCTTCATGCTCCTTCTATTTTCAGACCGTTTCATGCTCCTCATATTTTTGACACCTTTTGAAACTCTTCATATTTTTCACACCTTTTCAGGCTCTTCATGTGTTTGAGCAAAGCTTCATGCTCCTCCGATTTTTCAGACCGTTTCATGCTCCTCATATTTTTAACACCTTTTGAAGCTCCTGATATTTTTCAAACCTTTTCAGGCTCTTCATGTTTTTCATCACCGCTTCATGCTCCTCCTATTTTTCAGACCGTTTCATGCTCCTCATATTTTTCACACCTTTCGAAGCTCTTCATATTTTTCACACCTTTTCTGGCTCTTCACGTTTTTCATGACTGCTTCATGCTCCTCCTATTTTTCAGACCGTTTCATGCTCCTCATATTTTTGAAACCTTTTGAAGCTCCTCCTATTTTTCACACCTTTTCCTGCTCTTCATGTTTTTGAACACCGTTTCATGCTCCTCCTATTTTTGAGATCGTTTCATGCTCCT
This sequence comes from Dama dama, assembly GCF_033118175.1. Lineage (NCBI taxonomy): Eukaryota > Metazoa > Chordata > Mammalia > Artiodactyla > Cervidae > Dama > Dama dama. The sequence continues at coordinate 335,768 of NW_026871045.1, forward strand.
CCTATTTTGAGACCGTTTCATGCTCCTCATATTTTTGACACCTTTTGAAGCTCTTCATATTTTTCACACCTTTTCAGGCTCTTCATGTGTTTGAGCACAGCTTCATGCTGCTCCGATTTTTCAGACCATTTCATGCTCCTCATGTATTTCACACCTTTTGAAGCTCTTCATATTTTTCACACCTTTTCAGGATCTTCATGTTTTTGAACATCATTTCATGCTGCTCCTATTTTTCAGACCGTTTCATGCTCCTCATATTTTTGACACGTTTTGAGGCACTTCTTATTTTTCCTACTTTTTCAGGCTCTTCAAATTTTTGCCACCGCTTCATGCTCCTTCTATTTATCAGACCGTTTCATGCTCCTCATATTTTTGACACCTTTTGAAGCTCTTCCTATTTTTCACACCTTTTCATGCTCTTCATGTTTCTCAACACCGTTTCATGCTTCTCCTATTATTCAGACCTTTTCATGCTCCTCATATCATTGACACCTTTTGAAAGTCTTTATATTTGTCACACCTTTTCAGGCTCTTCATGTTTTTCAACACCGCTTCATGCTCCTCCTGTTTTTCACACCGTTTCATGCCTCTCCTTTTTTTCAGACCGTTTCATGCACCTCTTATAATTGACACTTTTTGAAGCTCTTCATATTTTTCACAACTTTTCAGGCTCTTCATGTTTTTCCACAGAACTTCATGCTTCTTCTATTTTTCAGAGCGTTTCATGCTCCTCATATTTTTGAAACCTTTCGAACTCCTCATATTTTTCACACGTTTTCAGGCTCTTCATGTTTTTCAACACCGCTTCATGCTCCTCCTATTCTTCAGACCGTTTCATGCTCGTCATGTATTTCACACTTTTTGAAGTTCTTCATATTTTTCACACGTTTTCAGGCTCTTCAGGTTTTTGAACACAATTTCATGCTCCTCATATTTTTCAGACCGTTTCATGCTCCTCATATTTTTGATACCTTTTGAAGCTCTTCATATTTTTCACACCTTATCAGGCTCTTCATGTTTTTGAACACCATTTCATGCTGCTCCTATTTTTCAGACCGTTTCATGCTCCGCATATTTTTTACACGTTTTGAGGCTCTTCATATTCTTCACACCTTTCCAGGCTCTTCATGTTTTTGAACACCATTTCATGCTCCTCTTATTTTTTAGACCGTTTCATGCTCCTCATATTTTTGAAACCTTTTGAAGCTCTTCATATTTTTCATACCTTTTCAGGCTCTCCATGTTTTTGAACACCGATTCATGCTCCTCCTATTTTTGAGACCGTTTCATGCTTCTCATATTTATGATACCTATTGAAGCTCTTCATATTTGTCAAACCTTCTCAGGCTCTTCATGTTTTTCAACACCGCTTCATTCTCCTTCTATTTTTCAGACCGTTTCATGTTCCTCCTATTTTTCACTGTTTCATGCACCTCCTATTATTGACACCTTTTGAAGCTCTTCATATTTTTCACACCTTTTCAGGCTCTTCATGTTTTTCAACACGGCTTCACGCTCCTCCTATTTTTGAGATCGTTTCATGCTCCTCATATATTTGACAGCTTTTGAAGATCTTCATATTTTTCACACCTTTTCAGGCTCTTCATGTTTTTGAACACCGCTTCATGCTCCTGCTATTTTTCAGACCATTTCATGCTCCTCATACTTTTCACACCTTTTGAAGCTCTTCATATTTTTCACAGCTTTTCAGGCTCTTTATGTTTTTCAACACCGTTTCATGCTCCTCCTATTTTTCAGACCGTTTCATGCTCCTCATGTATTTCACACCTTTTGAAGCTCTTCATATTGTTCACACATTTTCAGGCTCTTCATGTTTTTGAACACAATCATGCTGCTCCTATTTTTCAGACCATTTCATGCTCCTCATATTTTTGACAACTTTTGAAGCTCTTCATATTTTTCACACCTTTTCAGGCTCTTCATGTTTTTGAACACCGCTTTATGCTTCTCCTGTTTTTCAGACCGTTTCATGCTCCTCATATTTTTCACACCTTTTGAAGCTCTTCATATTTTTCACACCTTTTCAGGCTCTTCATGTTTTTCAACACCGTTTCATGCTCCTCCTATTTTTCAGACCGTTTCATGCTCCTCATATTATTGACACGTTTTGAAGCTCTTCATATTTTTCACACGTTTTCAGGCTCTTCATATTTTTCAACACCGCTTCATGCTCCTCCTATGTTTCAGACCGTTTCATGCTCCTCATATTTTTGACACCTTTTGAAGCTCTTCATATATTTCACACCTTTTCAGACTCTTCATGTTTTTCAGCACCACTTCATGCTCCTTCTGAGTTTCAGACCGTTTCTTGCTCATCTCAATTTTGACACATTTTGAAGCTCTTCATATTTTTCACACCTTTTGAAGCTCTTCATATTTTTCACACCTTTTCAGGCTCTTCATGTATTTCAACACGGCATCATGCTCCTTTTATTTTTGAGACCGTTTCATGCTCTTCATATTTTTGACATCTTATGAAGCTCTTCATATATTTCACACCTTTTCAGGCTCTTCAAGTTTTTGAACACCACTTCGTGCTCCTCTTATTTTTGAGACAGTTCCATGCTCGACATATCTTTGACACCTGTTGAAGCTCTTCATATTTTTCACACCTTTTCAGGCTCTTCATGTTTTTGAACAACGCTTCATGCTCCTCCTCTTTTTGAGACCGTATCATGCTCCTCATATGTTTGACACATTTGAAGCTCTTCATATTTTTCTCCCCTTTTCAGGCTCTTCATGTTTTTGAATACCGCTTCATGCTCCTTATGTTTCTCAGACCGTTTCATGCTCCTCATATTTTTGACAATTTTTGAAGCTCTTCCTATTTTTCACACCTTTTCATGCTCTTCATGTTTTTCAACACCGCTTCATGCTCTTCCTATTTTTCAGACGGTTACATGCTCCTCATATTTTTGAAACCATTTGAAGGTCTTTATATTTGTCACACCTTTTCAGGCTCTTCATGTTTTTCAACACCGCTTCATGCTCCTATTATTTTGAGAACGTTTTATGCTCCTCATATTTTTGACACCTTTTGAAGCACGTCATATTTTTCACATCCTTTCAGGCTCTTCATATTTTTGAACACCGCAACATGCTCCTCGTATTTTTCAGACCGTTTCATTCTCCTCATAATTTTCACACCTTTTGAAGCTCTTCATTTTTCTCACACCTTCTCAGGCTCTTCATGTTTTTCAACACGGCTTCATGCTCCTCCTGTTTTTCAGACCGTTTCATGCTCCTCATATTTTTGAAACCTTTTGAAGCTCTTCATATATTTCACACATTTTCAGCTGCTTAATGTTTTTCAACACCACTTCATGCTCCACCTATTTTTCAGCCCGTTTCCTGCTCCACATATTTTTCACACCTTTTGAAGCTCTTCATTTTTCTCACACCTTTTCAGGCTCTTCATGTTTTTCAACACCACTTGATGCTCCTCCTATTTTTCAGACCGTTTCATGCTCCTCGTATTTTTCACACCTTTTGAAGCTCTTCATATATTTCACACTTTTTCAGGGTCTTCATATATTCCAACACCGCTTCATGCTCCATCTATATTTCAGACCGTTTCATGCTCTGCATATTTTTCACACCTTTTGAAGCTCTTCATTTATTTCACTCTTTTCAGGCTCTTCATGTTTTTCAACACCGTTTCATGCTCCTCAAATTTTAACACCTTTGAAGCTCTTCATGTATTTCACACTTTTTCAGGCTCTTCATGTTTTTCATCATGCTTCATGCTCCACCTATTTCTCAGACCGTTTCATGCTCCTCATATTTTTGACACCTTTTGAAGCTCTTCATTTATTTCACTCTTTTCAGGCTCTTCATGTTTTTCAACACCGTTTCATGCTCCTCCTATTTTTCAGACCGTTTCATGCTCCTCATATTTTTGACACTTCTTGAAGCTCTTCATGTTTTTCACACCTTTTCAGGCTTTTCAAGTTTTTCAACAACGCTTTATGCGCCTCCTATTTTTCAGACCCTTTCAGGCTCCTAATATTGTTAACACCTTTTCAGGCTCTTCAAGTTTTTCAACACCACTTCATGCTCCACCTATTTTTCAAACCGTTTCATGCTCCTCATATTTTTCAGACCTTTTCAGGCGCTTCATATTTCTGAACACCGCTTCATGCTCCTCCTATTTTTCTGGCTGTTTCATGCTCCTCATATTTTTGAAACCTTTGGAAGCTCTTCATGTTTTTCACACCTTTTCGGGCTGTTCATGTTTTTCAACACCGCTTCATGCTCCTCCTTCTTTTCAGCCCATATCATTCTCCTCATATTTTTCACATCTTTTGAAGCTCTTCATATATTACACAACTTTTCAGGCTCTTCATGTTTTTCAACCTCGCTTCATGCTCCTCCTATTTTTCAGACCGTTTCATGTTCCTCATATTTTTGACACCTTTTGAAGCTCTTCATATATTTCACTCTTTTCAAGCTCTTCATGTTTTTCAACACCGTTTCATGCTCCTCCTATTTTTCAGACCGTTTCATGCTCCCCATATTTTTGACACTTTTTGAAGCTTTTCATGTTTTTCACACCTTTTCAGGCTTTTCAAGTTTTTCAACACCGCTTTATGCGCCTCCTATTTTTCATAACGTTTCATGCTCCTAATATTGTTAACACCTTTTCAGTCTCTTCAAGTTTTTCAACACCACTTCATGCTCCACGTATTTTTCAAACCGTTTCATGCTCCTAATATTTTTAACACCTTTTCAGGCTCTTCATGTTTTTCAACACCGCTTCATGCTCCTCCTATCTTTCAGACCGTATCATGCTCCTCAAATTTTAACACCTTTTGAAGCTCTTCATATATTTCACACTTTTTCAATCTCGTCATGGTTTTCAGCACCGCTTCATGCTCCACCTATTTTTCAGACCGTTTCATGCTCCTAATATTTTTAACACCTTTTCAGGCTCTTCAAGTTTTTCAACACCGCTTCATGACCCACCTTTTTTTCAGATCGTTTCATGCTCGTCATATTTTTGACACCTTTTGAAGCTCTTCATATATTTCACTCTTTTCAGGCTCTTCATATTTTTCACACCTTTTCAGGCTCTTCAAGTATTTCAACACCGCTTCATGTTCCCTCTATTTTTCATACCGTTTCATGCTCCTCATATTTTTGACAAATTTTGAAACTCTTCATATGTTTCACACCTTTTCAGGCTCTTTATGTTTTTGAACACCTCTTCATGCTCCTCCTATTTTTCAGACCGTATCATGCTCCTCAAATTTTAACACCTTTGAAGCTCTTCATGTATTTCACACTTTTTCAGGCTCTTCATGTTTTTCATCACCCTTCATGCTCCACTTATTTTTCAGACCGTTTCATGCTCCTCATATTTTTGACACCTTTTGAAGCTCTTCATTTATTTCACTCTTTTCAGGCTCTTCATGTTTTCCAACACCGTTTCATGCTCATCATATTTTTGACAATTTTTTAAGCTCTTCATATTATTCACACCTTTTCAGGCTCTTCATGTGAACACCGCTTCATGCTCCACCTATATTTCAGACCGTATCATGCTCCTCATATTTTTCCCACCTTTTCAGGCTCTTCATATTTCTGAACACCGCTTCTTGCTCGTCCTATTTTTCTGGCCGTTTCATGCTCCTCATATTTTTGACACCTTTTGAAACTCTTCATGTTTTTCACACCTTTTCAGGCTGTTCATGTTTTTCAACACCGCTTCATGCTCCTCCTTCTTTTCAGCCCGTATCATTCTCCTCATATTTTTCACATCTTTTGAAGCTCTTCATATATATCACAACTTTTCAGGCTCTTCATGTTTTTCAACCCCGCTTCATGCTCCTCCTATTTTTCAAACCGTTTCAGGTTCCTCATATTTTTGACACCTTTTGAAGCTCTTCATATATTTCACTCTTTTCAGGCTCTTCATGTTTTTCAACACCGTTTCATGCTCCTCCTATTTTTCAGACCGTTTCATGCTCCTCATATTTTTGACACTTCTTGAAGCTCTTCATGTTTTTCACACCTTTTCAGGCTTTTCAAGTTTTTCAACACCGCTTTATGTGTCTCCTATTTTTCAGACCGTTTCAGGTTCCTAATATTGTTAACACCTTTTCAGGCTCTTCAAGTTTTTCAACACCACTTCATGCTCCACCTATTTTTCAAACCGTTTCATGCTCCTCATATTTTTCCCACCTTTTCATGCGCTTCATATTTCTGAACACCGCTTCATGCTCCTCCTATTTTTCTGGCCGTTTCATGCTCCTCATATTTTTGACACCTTTTGAAGCTCTTCATGTTTTTCACACCTTTTCAGGCTGTTCATGTTTTTCAACACCGCTTCATGCTCCTCCTTCTTTTCAGCCCGTATCATTCTCCTCATATTTTTCACATCTTTTGAAGCTCTTCATATATTACACAACTTTTCAGGCTCTTCATGTTTTTCAACACCGTTTCATGCTCCTCCTATTTTTCAGACCTTTTCATGCTCCTCATATTTTTGACACTTCTTGAAGCTCTTCATGATATTCACACCTTTTCAGGCTTTTCAAGTTTTTCAACACCGCTTTATGCGCCTCTTATTTTTCAAACTGTTTCAGGCTCCTAATATTTTTAACACCTTTTCAGGCTCTTCATGTTTTTCAACACCGCTTCATGCTCCTCCTATCTTTCAGACCGTATCATGCTCCTCAAATTTTAACAATTTTTGAAGCTCTTCATATATTTCACACTTTTTCAGTCTCGTCATGTTTTTCAGCACCGCTTCATGCTCCACCTATTTTTCAGACCGTTTCATGCTCTTAATATTTTTAACACCTTTTCAGGCTCTTCAAGTTTTTCAACACCGCTTCATGCCCCACCTATTTTTCAGATCGTTTCATGCTCCTAATATTTTTGACACCTTTTGAAGCTCTTCATATATTTCACTCTTTTCAGGCTCTTCATATTTTTCACACCTTTTCAGGCTCTTCCAGTATTTCAACACCGCTTCATGTTCCCTCTATTTTTCAGACCGTTTCATGCTCCTCATATTTTTGACAAATTTTGAAACTCTTCATATGTTTCACACCTTTTCAGGCTCTTCATGTTTTTGAACACTTCTTCATGCTCCTCCTATTGTTCAGACCGTTTCATGCTCCTCATATTTTTGACACTTTTTGAAGCTCTTCATATTATTCACACCTTTTCAGACTCTTCATGTTTTTCAACACCGCTTCATGCTCCTCCTATTTTTCAGACCGTATCATGCTCCTCAAATTTTAACACCTTTGAAGCTCTTCATATATTTCACATTTTTTCAGGCTCTTCATGTTTTTCATCACCCTTCATGCTCCACCTATTTTTCAGACCGTTTCATGCTCCTCATATTTTTGACACCTTTTGAAGCTCTTCATTTATTTCACTCTTTTCAGGCTCTTCATGTTTTTCAACACCGTTTCATGCTCCTCATATTTTTGACACTTTTTTAAGCTCTTCATATTTTTCACACCTTTTCAGGCTCTTCATGTGAACACCGCTTCATGCTCCACCTATTTTTCAGACCGTATCATGCTCCTCATATTTTTCCCACCGTTTCAGGCGCTTCATATTTCTGAACACCGCTTCATGCTCCTCCTATTTTTCTGGCCATTTCATGCTCCTCATATTTTTGTCACCTCTTGAAGCTCTTCATGTTTTTCACACCTTTTCAGGCTGTTCATGTTTTTCAACACCGCTTCATGCTCCTCCTTCTTTTCAGCCCGTATCATGTTCCTCATATTTTTGACACCTTTTGAAGCTCTTCATATATTTCACTCTTTTCAGGCTCTTCATGTTTTTCAACACCGTTTCATGCTCCTCCTATTTTTCAGACCGTTTCATGCTCCTCATATTTTTGACACTTCTTGAAGCTCTTCATGATATTCACACCTTTTCAGGCTTTTCAAGTTTTTCAACACCTCTTTATGCGCCTCCTATTTTTCAGACCGTTTCAGGCTCCTAATATTGTTAACACCTTTTCAGGCTCTTCATGTTTTTCAACCCCGCTTCATGCTCCTCCTATTTTTCAGACCGTTTCATGTTCCTCATATTTTTGACACCTTTTGAAGCTCTTCATATATTTCACTCTTTTCAGGCTCTTCATGTTTTTCAACACCGTTTCATGCTCCTCCTATTTTTCAGACCGTTTCATGCTCCTCATATTTTTGACACTTCTTGAAGCTCTTCATGATATTCACACCTTTTCAGGCTTTTCAAGTTTTTCAACACCGCTTTATGCTCCTCCTATTTTTCAGACCGTTTCCTGCTCCACATATTTTTAACACATTTTGAAGCTCTCCATATTTTGCACACCTTTTCATGCTCTTCATGTTTTTCAACACCGCTTCATGCTCCTCCTATTTTTGAGACCTTTTCTTTCTCCTCACATTTTTGACACCTTTTGAATCTCTTCATGATTTTCACACCTTTTCATGCTCTTCATCTTTGCAACACCGCTTAATACTCCTCCTATTTTTCAGACCGTTTCATGCTCCTCATATTTTTGAAACCTTTTGAAGCTCTTCATATATTTCACACATTTTCAGCTGCTTCATGTTTTTCAACACCACTTCATGCTCCACCTATTTTTCAGCCCGTTTCCTGCTCCACATATTTTTCACACCTTTTCAGGCTCTTCAAGTATTTCACCACCGCTTCATGTTCCCTCTATTTTTCATACCGTTTCATGCTCCTCATATTTTTGACACCTTTTGAAGCTCTTCATATATTTCACACCGTTTCAGGCTCTTCAGGTTTTTCAACACCACTTGATGCTCCTCCTATTTTTCAGACTGTTTCATGCTCTGCATATTTTTCACACCTTTTGAAGCTCTTCATATTTTTCACATCTTTTCAGGCTCTTCATGTTTTTCATCAAAGCTTCATGCTCCTCCCATTTTTTGACCGTTTCATGCTCCTCATATTTTCACACCTTTTGAAGCTCTTCATATTTTTCACACCTTTTCAGGCTCTTCTTGTTTTTGAACACCGTTTCATGCTCCTCCTGTTTTTCAGACCGTTTCATACTCCTCATATTTTTCACACCTTTTCAGGCTCTTCATGTTTTTCAACACCGCTTCATGCTCCACCTATTTTTCAGACCGTATCATGCTCCTCATATTTTTCACACCTTTTCAGGCTCTTCATGTTTTTCAACACCGCTTCATGCTCCACCTATTTTTCAGATCGTTTCTTGCTCCTAATATTTTTCACACCTTTTCAGGCTTCATGTTTTTCAACACCGTTTCATTCTCCTCCTATTTTTCAGACCGTTTCATGCACCTCATATATTGGACACCTTTTGAAGCTCTTCATGTTTTTCACACCTTTTCAGGCTCTTCATGTTTTTCAACACCGCTTCATGTTCCTCCTATTTTTCAGACCGTATCATGCTCCTCAAATTTTAACACCTTTGAAGCTCTTCATGTGTTTCACACTTTTTCAGGCTCTTCATGTTTTTCATCACCGCTTCATGCTCCACCTATTTTTCAGACCGTTTCATGCTCCTCGTATTTTTGACACCTTTTTAAGCTCTTCATTTATTTCACTCTTTTCAGGCTCTTCATGTTTTTCAACACCGTTTCATGCTCCTCATATTTTTGACACTTTTTGAGTCTCTTCAAATTTTTCACACCTTTTCAGGCCCCTCATGTTTTTCAACTCAGCTTCATGCTCCTCCTATTTTTCAGGCCATTTCATGCTCCTCATATTTTTCACACCTTTTGAAGCTCTTCATATACTTCACACATTTCCAGGCGCTTCATGATTTTCATCACCACTTCATGCTCCTCCTATCTTTCAGACCGTTTCCTGCTCCTCATATTTTTCACACCTTTTCAGGTTGTTCATGTTTTTCATCACCGCTTCATGCTGCTCCTTTTTTTCAGATCGTTTCATGCTCCTCATATTTTTAACACCTTTTGAAGCTCTTCATATATTTCACAACTTTTCAGTCTCTTCATGTTTTTCAACACCGCTTCATGCTACTTCTATTTTTCAGACCGTTTCATTCTCCTCATATTTTTCACACCTTTTGAAACTCTTCATATTTTTCACTCCTTTTCAGGCTCTTCATCTTTTTCAACACCGCTTCATGCTCCTTCAATTTTTCAGACCGTTTCATGCTCCTAAAATTTTTGACACCTTTTGAAGCTCTTCATATATTTCACACATTTTCAGGTCTCATGTATTTCAACACTGCTTTATGCTCCTCCTTGTTTTCAGACTGTTTCATGCTCCTCATATTTTTGACACATTTTGAAGCTATTCATATTTTTCACACCTTTTCAGGGTCTTCATGTCTTTCAAGACCGCTTCATGCTCCTCCAATTTTTCAGACCGTTTCATGCTCCTCATATTTTTGACAGCTTTTGCAGCTCTTCATATATTTCACACCGTTTAAGGCTCTTCATTCTTTTCAACACCGCTTCATGCTCCTCCTATGTTTCAGAGCGTTTCATGCTCCTAAATTTTTTGACACCTTTTGAAGCTCTTCATATATTTCACACTTTTTCAGGCTCTTCATGTTTTTCAACAGTGCTTCATGCTCCACCTCTTTTTCAGACCGCTTCATGCTCCTAATATTTTTCACACTTTTTCAGGCTTTTCATGTTTTTCAATACCGCTTCATATTCCTCCGAATTTTCAGACCGTTTCATGCTCCTCATATTTTTAACACCTTTTGAAGCTCTTCATATATTTCACACATTTACTGGCTCTTCATGCTTTTCAACACCGCTTCATGCTCCTCCTGTTTTTCAGACCGTTTCATGCTCCTCAAATATTGATACCTTTTGAATCTCTTCATAATTTTCACACATTTTCAGGCTCTTCATGATTTGAACACCACTGCATGCCATTCTTATTGTTCAGACCGTTTCATGCTCCTCATATTTTAGACACCTTTTGAAGCTCGTCATATTTTTCACACCTTTTCAGCATCTTCATATTTTTCAACACCGCTTCATGCTCCTCCTATTTTTCAGAACGTTACATGCTCCACATATTTTTCACCCCTTTTGAAGCTCTTCATATATTTCACACCTTTTCAGGCTCTTCATGTTTTTCAACACAGCTTCATGCTCCTCCTATGTTTCAGACCGTTTCATGCTCCTCATATTTTTGACACCTTTTGAAGCTCTTCATATATTTCACACCGTTTCAGTCTCTTCAGGTTTTTCAACACCGCTTCTTGCTCCTCCTATTTTTCAGACCGTTTCATGCTCCTCATAATTTTGACACCTTTTGAAGCTCTTCATATTTTTCACAACTTTTCAGGATCTTCATGTTCTTCAACACCAATTGATGCTCCTCCTATTTTTCAGACCGTTTCATGCTCCTCATATTTTTCACACCTTTTGAAGCTCTTAATATATTTCACAGCTTTTCAGCCTATTCATGTTTTTGAACACCGTTTCATGCTAGTCCTATTTTTCAGACCATTTCATGCTCCTCATTTTTTGACACCTTTTGAAGCTCTTCATATTTTTCACGTCTTTTCAGGCTCTTCATGTTTTTGAATACTGTTTCATGCTCCTCATATTTTTGACACGTTTTGAAGCTCTTCATATATTTCTCACCTTTTCAGGCTCTTCATGTTTTTCAACACCGCTTCATGTTCCCTCTATTTTTCAGACCGTTTCATGCTCCTCATATTTTTGACAAATTTTGAAACTCTTCATATGTTTCACACCTTTTCAGGCTCTTCATGTTTTTGAACACTTCTTCATGCTCCTCCTATTGTTCAGACCGTTTCATGCTCCTCATATTTTTGACACTTTTTGAAGCTCTTCATATTATTCACACCTTTTCAGACTCTTCATGTTTTTCAACACCGCTTCATGCTCCTCCTATTTTTCAGACCGTATCATGCTCCTCAAATTTTAACACCTTTGAAGCTCTTCATATATTTCACATTTTTTCAGGCTCTTCATGTTTTTCATCACCCTTCATGCTCCACCTATTTTTCAGACCGTTTCATGCTCCTCATATTTTTGACACCTTTTGAAGCTCTTCATTTATTTCACTCTTTTCAGGCTCTTCATGTTTTTCAACACCGTTTCATGCTCCTCATATTTTTGACACTTTTTTAAGCTCTTCATATTTTTCACACCTTTTCAGGCTCTTCATGTGAACACCGCTTCATGCTCCACCTATTTTTCAGACCGTATCATGCTCCTCATATTTTTCCCACCGTTTCAGGCGCTTCATATTTCTGAACACCGCTTCATGCTCCTCCTATTTTTCTGGCCATTTCATGCTCCTCATATTTTTGTCACCTCTTGAAGCTCTTCATGTTTTTCACACCTTTTCAGGCTGTTCATGTTTTTCAACACCGCTTCATGCTCCTCCTTCTTTTCAGCCCGTATCATGTTCCTCATATTTTTGACACCTTTTGAAGCTCTTCATATATTTCACTCTTTTCAGGCTCTTCATGTTTTTCAACACCGTTTCATGCTCCTCCTATTTTTCAGACCGTTTCATGCTCCTCATATTTTTGACACTTCTTGAAGCTCTTCATGATATTCACACCTTTTCAGGCTTTTCAAGTTTTTCAACACCTCTTTATGCGCCTCCTATTTTTCAGACCGTTTCAGGCTCCTAATATTGTTAACACCTTTTCAGGCTCTTCATGTTTTTCAACCCCGCTTCATGCTCCTCCTATTTTTCAGACCGTTTCATGTTCCTCATATTTTTGACACCTTTTGAAGCTCTTCATATATTTCACTCTTTTCAGGCTCTTCATGTTTTTCAACACCGTTTCATGCTCCTCCTATTTTTCAGACCGTTTCATGCTCCTCATATTTTTGACACTTCTTGAAGCTCTTCATGATATTCACACCTTTTCAGGCTTTTCAAGTTTTTCAACACCGCTTTATGCTCCTCCTATTTTTCAGACCGTTTCCTGCTCCACATATTTTTAACACATTTTGAAGCTCTCCATATTTTGCACACCTTTTCATGCTCTTCATGTTTTTCAACACCGCTTCATGCTCCTCCTATTTTTGAGACCTTTTCTTTCTCCTCACATTTTTGACACCTTTTGAATCTCTTCATGATTTTCACACCTTTTCATGCTCTTCATCTTTGCAACACCGCTTAATACTCCTCCTATTTTTCAGACCGTTTCATGCTCCTCATATTTTTGAAACCTTTTGAAGCTCTTCATATATTTCACACATTTTCAGCTGCTTCATGTTTTTCAACACCACTTCATGCTCCACCTATTTTTCAGCCCGTTTCCTGCTCCACATATTTTTCACACCTTTTCAGGCTCTTCAAGTATTTCACCACCGCTTCATGTTCCCTCTATTTTTCATACCGTTTCATGCTCCTCATATTTTTGACACCTTTTGAAGCTCTTCATATATTTCACACCGTTTCAGGCTCTTCAGGTTTTTCAACACCACTTGATGCTCCTCCTATTTTTCAGACTGTTTCATGCTCTGCATATTTTTCACACCTTTTGAAGCTCTTCATATTTTTCACATCTTTTCAGGCTCTTCATGTTTTTCATCAAAGCTTCATGCTCCTCCCATTTTTTGACCGTTTCATGCTCCTCATATTTTCACACCTTTTGAAGCTCTTCATATTTTTCACACCTTTTCAGGCTCTTCTTGTTTTTGAACACCGTTTCATGCTCCTCCTGTTTTTCAGACCGTTTCATACTCCTCATATTTTTCACACGTTTTCAGGCTCTTCATGTTTTTCAACACCGCTTCATGCTCCACCTATTTTTCAGACCGTATCATGCTCCTCATATTTTTCACACCTTTTCAGGCTCTTCATGTTTTTCAACACCGCTTCATGCTCCACCTATTTTTCAGATGGTTTCTTGCTCCTAATATTTTTCACACCTTTTCAGGCTTCATGTTTTTCAACACCGTTTCATTCTCCTCCTATTTTTCAGACCGTTTCATGCACCTCATATATTGGACACCTTTTGAAGCTCTTCATGTTTTTCACACCTTTTCAGGCTCTTCATGTTTTTCAACACCGCTTCATGTTCCTCCTATTTTTCAGACCGTATCATGCTCCTCAAATTTTAACACCTTTGAAGCTCTTCATGTGTTTCACACTTTTTCAGGCTCTTCATGTTTTTCATCACCGCTTCATGCTCCACCTATTTTTCAGACCGTTTCATGCTCCTCGTATTTTTGACACCTTTTTAAGCTCTTCATTTATTTCACTCTTTTCAGGCTCTTCATGTTTTTCAACACCGTTTCATGCTCCTCATATTTTTGACACTTTTTGAGTCTCTTCAAATTTTTCACACCTTTTCAGGCCCCTCATGTTTTTCAACTCAGCTTCATGCTCCTCCTATTTTTCAGGCCATTTCATGCTCCTCATATTTTTCACACCTTTTGAAGCTCTTCATATACTTCACACATTTCCAGGCGCTTCATGATTTTCATCACCACTTCATGCTCCTCCTATCTTTCAGACCGTTTCCTGCTCCTCATATTTTTCACACCTTTTCAGGTTGTTCATGTTTTTCATCACCGCTTCATGCTGCTCCTTTTTTTCAGATCGTTTCATTCTCCTCATATTTTTAACACCTTTTGAAGCTCTTCATATATTTCACAACTTTTCAGTCTCTTCATGTTTTTCAACACCGCTTCATGCTACTTCTATTTTTCAGACCGTTTCATTCTCCTCATATTTTTCACACCTTTTGAAACTCTTCATATTTTTCACTCCTTTTCAGGCTCTTCATCTTTTTCAACACCGCTTCATGCTCCTTCAATTTTTCAGACCGTTTCATGCTCCTAAAATTTTTGACACCTTTTGAAGCTCTTCATATATTTCACACATTTTCAGGTCTCATGTATTTCAACACTGCTTCATGCTCCTCCTTGTTTTCAGACTGTTTCATGCTCCTCATATTTTGACACATTTTGAAGCTATTCATATTTTTCACACCTTTTCAGGGTCTTCATGTCTTTCAAGACCGCTTCATGCTCCTCCAATTTTTCAGACCGTTTCATGCTCCTCATATTTTTGACAGCTTTTGCAGCTCTTCATATATTTCACACCGTTTAAGGCTCTTCATTCTTTTCAACACCGCTTCATGCTCCTCCTATGTTTCAGAGCGTTTCATGCTCCTAAATTTTTTGACACCTTTTGAAGCTCTTCATATATTTCACACTTTTTCAGGCTCTTCATGTTTTTCAACAGTGCTTCATGCTCCACCTCTTTTTCAGACCGCTTCATGCTCCTAATATTTTTCACACTTTTTCAGGCTTTTCATGTTTTTCAATACCGCTTCATATTCCTCCGAATTTTCAGACCGTTTCATGCTCCTCATATTTTTAACACCTTTTGAAGCTCTTCATATATTTCACACATTTACTGGCTCTTCATGCTTTTCAACACCGCTTCATGCTCCTCCTGTTTTTCAGACCGTTTCGTGCTCCTCAAATATTGATACCTTTTGAATCTCTTCATAATTTTCACACATTTTCAGGCTCTTCATGATTTGAACACCACTGCATGCCATTCTTATTGTTCAGACCGTTTCATGCTCCTCATATTTTAGACACCTTTTGAAGCTCGTCATATTTTTCACACCTTTTCAGCATCTTCATATTTTTCAACACCGCTTCATGCTCCTCCTATTTTTCAGAACGTTACATGCTCCACATATTTTTCACCCCTTTTGAAGCTCTTCATATATTTCACACCTTTTCAGGCTCTTCATGTTTTTCAACACAGCTTCATGCTCCTCCTATGTTTCAGACCGTTTCATGCTCCTCATATTTTTGACACCTTTTGAAGCTCTTCATATATTTCACACCGTTTCAGTCTCTTCAGGTTTTTCAACACCGCTTCTTGCTCCTCCTATTTTTCAGACCGTTTCATGCTCCTCATAATTTTGACACCTTTTGAAGCTCTTCATATTTTTCACAACTTTTCAGGATCTTCATGTTCTTCAACACCAATTGATGCTCCTCCTATTTTTCAGACCGTTTCATGCTCCTCATATTTTTCACACCTTTTGAAGCTCTTAATATATTTCACAGCTTTTCAGCCTATTCATGTTTTTGAACACCGTTTCATGCTAGTCCTATTTTTCAGACCATTTCATGCTCCTCATTTTTTGACACCTTTTGAAGCTCTTCATATTTTTCACGTCTTTTCAGGCTCTTCATGTTTTTGAATACTGTTTCATGCTCCTCATATTTTTGACACCTTTTGAAGCTCTTCATATATTTCTCACCTTTTCAGGCTCTTCATGTTTTTCAACACCGCTTCATGCTGCTTCTATTTATCAGACTGTTTCATTCTCTTCAAATTTTTGACACCTTTGGAAGCTCTTCATAATTTTCACACCTTTTGAGGCTCTTCATGTTTTTGCACACCGTTTCATGCTCCTCCTTTTTTTCAGACCGTTTCATGCTCCTCATATTTTTGACACCTTTTGAAGATCTTCATATTTTTCACACATTTTCAGGGAATTAATGTCTTTCAAGACCGATTCATTGTCCTCCAGTTTTTCAGACTGTTTCATGCTCCTCATATTTTTGACATCTTTTGAAGCTCTTCATATTTTTGACACCATTTCAGGGTATTCATGTCTTTCAAGACCGATTCATGCTCCTCCAAATTTTCAGACCGTTTCATGCTCCTCATATTTTTGACACCATTTGAAGCTCTTCATATATTTCACAACTTTTCAGGCTCTTCATGCTTTTCAACAGCGCTTCATGCTCCTCCTATTTTTTAGAACGTTCCATACTCCTAACTTTTTTCACACCTTTTGAAGCTCTTCATATATTTCACACTTTTTCAATCTCGTCATGTTTTTCAGCACCGCTTCATGCTCCACCTATTTTTCAGACCGTTTCATGCTCCTAATATTTTTAACACCTTTTCAGGCTCTTCAAGTTTTTCAACACCGCTTCATGACCCACCTTTTTTTCAGATCGTTTCATGCTCGTCATATTTTTGACACCTTTTGAAGCTCTTCATATATTTCACTCTTTTCAGGCTCTTCATATTTTTCACACCTTTTCAGGCTCTTCAAGTATTTCAACACCGCTTCATGTTCCCTCTATTTTTCATACCGTTTCATGCTCCTCATATTTTTGACAAATTTTGAAACTCTTCATATGTTTCACACCTTTTCAGGCTCTTTATGTTTTTGAACACCTCTTCATGCTCCTCCTATTTTTCAGACCGTATCATGCTCCTCAAATTTTAACACCTTTGAAGCTCTTCATGTATTTCACACTTTTTCAGGCTCTTCATGTTTTTCATCACCCTTCATGCTCCACTTATTTTTCAGACCGTTTCATGCTCCTCATATTTTTGACACCTTTTGAAGCTCTTCATTTATTTCACTCTTTTCAGGCTCTTCATGTTTTCCAACACCGTTTCATGCTCATCATATTTTTGACACTTTTTTAAGCTCTTCATATTTTTCACACCTTTTCAGGCTCTTCATGTGAACACCGCTTCATGCTCCACCTATATTTCAGACCGTATCATGCTCCTCATATTTTTCCCACCTTTTCAGGCTCTTCATATTTCTGAACACCGCTTCTTGCTCGTCCTATTTTTCTGGCCGTTTCATGCTCCTCATATTTTTCCCACCTTTTGAAGCTCTTCATGTTTTTCACACCTTTTCAGGCTGTTCATGTTTTACAACACCGCTTCATGCTCCTCCTTCTTTTCAGCCCGTATCATTCTCCTCATATTTTTCACATCTTTTGAAGCTCTTCATATATATCACAACTTTTCAGGCTCTTCATGTTTTTCAACCCCGCTTCATGCTCCTCCTATTTTCAAACCGTTTCAGGTTCCTCATATTTTTGACACTTCTTGAAGCTCTTCATGATATTCACACCTTTTCAGGCTTTTCAAGTTTTTCAACACCGCTTTATGCGCCTCCTATTTTTCAAACCGTTTCAGGCTCCTAATATTGTTAACACCTTTTCAGGCTCTTCAAGTTTTTCAACACCACTTCATGCTCCACGTATTTTTCAAACCGTTTCATGCTCCTAATATTTTTAACACCTTTTCAGGCTCTTCATGTTTTTCAACACTGCTTCATGCTCCTCCTATCTTTCAGACCGTATCATGCTCCTCAAATTTTAACAATTTTTGAAGCTCTTCATATATTTCACACTTTTTCAGTCTCGTCATGTTTTTCAGCACCGCTTCATGCTCCACCTATTTTTCAGACCGTTTCATGCTCTTAATATTTTTAACACCTTTTCAGGCTCTTCAAGTTTTTCAACACCGCTTCATGCCCCACCTATTTTTCAGATCGTTTCATGCTCCTAATATTTTTGACACCTTTTGAAGCTCTTCATATATTTCACTCTTTTCAGGCTCTTCATATTTTTCACACCTTTTCAGGCTCTTCAAGTATTTCAACACCGCTTCATGTTCCCTCTATTTTTCAGACCGTTTCATGCTCCTCATATTTTTGACAAATTTTGAAACTCTTCATATGTTTCACACCTTTTCAGGCTCTTCATGTTTTTGAACACTTCTTCATGCTCCTCCTATTGTTCAGACCGTTTCATGCTCCTCATATTTTTGACACTTTTTGAAGCTCTTCATATTATTCACACCTTTTCAGACTCTTCATGTTTTTCACACCGCTTCATGCTCCTCCTATTTTTCAGACCGTATCATGCTCCTCAAATTTTAACACCTTTGAAGCTCTTCATATATTTCACATTTTTTCAGGCTCTTCATGTTTTTCATCACCCTTCATGCTCCACCTATTTTTCAGACCGTTTCATGCTCCTCATATTTTTGACACCTTTTGAAGCTCTTCATTTATTTCACTCTTTTCAGGCTCTTCATGTTTTTCAACACCGTTTCATGCTCCTCATATTTTTGACACTTTTTTAAGCTCTTCATATTTTTCACACCTTTTCAGGCTCTTCATGTGAACATCGCTTCATGCTCCACCTATTTTTCAGACCGTATCATGCTCCTCATATTTTTCCCACCGTTTCAGGCGCTTCATATTTCTGAACACCGCTTCATGCTCCTCCTATTTTTCTGGCCATTTCATGCTCCTCATATTTTTGTCTCCTTTTGAAGCTCTTCATGTTTTTCACAGCTTTTCAGGCTGTTCATGTTTTTCAACACCGCTTCATGCTCCTCCTTCTTTTCAGCCCGTATCATGTTCCTCATATTTTTGACACCTTTTGAAGCTCTTCATATATTTCACTCTTTTCAGGCTCTTCATGTTTTTCAACACCGTTTCATGCTCCTCCTATTTTTCAGACCGTTTCATGCTCCTCATATTTTTGACACTTCTTGAAGCTCTTCATGATATTCACACCTTTTCAGGCTTTTCAAGTTTTTCAACACCTCTTTATGCGCCTCCTATTTTTCAGACCGTTTCAGGCTCCTAATATTGTTAACACCTTTTCAGGCTCTTCATGTTTTTCAACCCCGCTTCATGCTCCTCCTATTTTTCAGACCGTTTCATGTTCCTCATATTTTTGACACCTTTTGAAGCTCTTCATATATTTCACTCTTTTCAGGCTCTTCATGTTTTTCAACACCGTTTCATGCTCCTCCTATTTTTCAGACCGTTTCATGCTCCTCATATTTTTGACACTTCTTGAAGCTCTTCATGATATTCACACCTTTTCAGGCTTTTCAAGTTTTTCAACACCGCTTTATGCTCCTCCTATTTTTCAGACCGTTTCCTGCTCCACATATTTTTAACACATTTTGAAGCTCTCCATATTTTGCACACCTTTTCATGCTCTTCATGTTTTTCAACACCGCTTCATGCTCCTCCTATTTTTGAGACCTTTTCATTCTCCTCACATTTTTGACACCTTTTGAATCTCTTCATGATTTTCACACCTTTTCATGCTCTTCATCTTTGCAACACCGCTTAATACTCCTCCTATTTTTCAGACCGTTTCATGCTCCTCATATTTTTGAAACCTTTTGAAGCTCTTCATATATTTCACACATTTTCAGCTGCTTCATGTTTTTCAACACCACTTCATGCTCCACGAATTTTTCAGCCCGTTTCCTGCTCCACATATTTTTCACACCTTTTCAGGCTCTTCAAGTATTTCACCACCGCTTCATGTTCCCTCTATTTTTCATACCGTTTCATGCTCCTCATATTTTTGACAAATTTTGAAACTCTTCATATGTTTCACACCTTTTCAGGCTCTTTATGTTTTTGAACACCTCTTCATGCTCCTCCTATTTTTCAGACCGTATCATGCTCCTCAAATTTTAACACCTTTGAAGCTCTTCATGTATTTCACACTTTTTCAGGCTCTTCATGTTTTTCATCACCCTTCATGCTCCACTTATTTTTCAGACCGTTTCATGCTCCTCATATTTTTGACACCTTTTGAAGCTCTTCATTTATTTCACTCTTTTCAGGCTCTTCATGTTTTCCAACACCGTTTCATGCTCATCATATTTTTGACACTTTTTTAAGCTCTTCATATTTTTCACACCTTTTCAGGCTCTTCATGTGAACACCGCTTCATGCTCCACCTATATTTCAGACCGTATCATGCTCCTCATATTTTTCCCACCTTTTCAGGCTCTTCATATTTCTGAACACCGCTTCTTGCTCGTCCTATTTTTCTGGCCGTTTCATGCTCCTCATATTTTTGACACCTTTTGAAGCTCTTCATGTTTTTCACACCTTTTCAGGCTGTTCATGTTTTTCAACACCGCTTCATGCTCCTCCTTCTTTTCAGCCCGTATCATTCTCCTCATATTTTTCACATCTTTTGAAGCTCTTCATATATATCACAACTTTTCAGGCTCTTCATGTTTTTCAACCCCGCTTCATGCTCCTCCTATTTTTCAAACCGTTTCAGGTTCCTCATATTTTTGACTCTTCTTGAAGCTCTTCATGATATTCACACCTTTTCTGGCTTTTCAAGTTTTTCAACACCGCTTTATGCGCCTCCTATTTTTCAAACCGTTTCAGGCTCCTAATATTGTTAACACCTTTTCAGGCTCTTCAAGTTTTTCAACACCACTTCATGATCCACGTATTTTTCAAACCGTTTCATGCTCCTAATATTTTTAACACCTTTTCAGGCTCTTCATGTTTTTCAACACCGCTTCATGCTCCTCCTATCTTTCAGACCGTATCATGCTCCTCAAATTTTAACAATTTTTGAAGCTCTTCATATATTTCACACTTTTTCAGTCTCGTCATGTTTTTCAGCACCGCTTCATGCTCCACCTATTTTTCAGACCGTTTCATGCTCTTAATATTTTTAACACCTTTTCAGGCTCTTCAAGTTTTTCAACACCGCTTCATGCCCCACCTATTTTTCAGATAGTTTCATGCTCCTCATATTTTTGACACCTTTTGAAGCTCTTCATATATTTCACTCTTTTCAGGCTCTTCATATTTTTCACACCTTTTCAGGCTCCTCAAGTATTTCAACACCGCTTCAAGTTCCCTCTATTTTTCAGACCGTTTCATGCTCCTCATATTTTTGACAAATTTTGAAACTCTTCATATGTTTCACACCTTTTCAGGCTCTTCATGTTTTTGAACACCTCTTCATGCTCCTCCTATTTTTCAGACCGTTTCATGCTCCTCATATTTTTGACACTTTTTGAAGCTCTTCATATTATTCACACCTTTTCAGACTCTTCATGTTTTTCAACACCGCTTCATGCTCCTCCTATTTTTCAGACCGTATCATGCTCCTCAAATTTTAACACCTTTGAAGCTCTTCATGTATTTCACATTTTTTCAGGCTCTTCATGTTTTTCATCACCCTTCATGCTCCACCTATTTTTCAGACCGTTTCATGCTCCTCATATTTTTGACACCTTTTGAAGCTCTTCATTTATTTCACTCTTTTCAGGCTCTTCATGTTTTTCAACACCGTTTCATGCTCCTCATATTTTTGACACTTTTTTAAGCTCTTCATATTTGTCACACCTTTTCAGGCTCTTCATGTCAACACCGCTTCATGCTCCACCTATTTTTCAGACCGTTTCATGCTCCTCATATTTTTGACACCTTTTGAAGCTCTTCATTTATTTCACTCTTTTCAGGCTCTTCATGTTTTTCAACACCGTTTCATGCTCCTCATATCTTTGACACTTTTTGAAGCTCTTCATATTATTCACACCTTTTCAGACTCTTCATTTTTTTCAACACCGCTTCATGTTCCTCCTATTTTTGAGACCGTTACTGCTCCTCATATATTTGATACATTTTGAAGCTCTTAATATATTTAACACCTTTTCAGGCTCTTCATGTTTCTCAACACCGCTTCATGCACCTCCTATTTTTCAGACTGTTTCATGCTCCTCAATTTTTGACACATTTTGAAACTCTTTATATTTTTCACACCTTTTCGGACTCTTCATGTTTTTCAACACCGCTTGTTGCTCCTCATATTTTTCAGACCGTTTCATGCTCCTAATATTTTTGACACCTTTTGAAGCTCTTCATGTTTTTCACACCTTTTCAGGCTGTTCATGTTTTTCAACACCGCTTCATGCTCCTCCTTTTTTTCAGCCCGTATCATTCTCCTCATATTTTTCACATCTTTTGAAACTCTTCATATATTTCACTCTTTTCAGGCTCTTCATGTTTTTCAACACCGTTTCATTCTCCTCCTATTTTTCAGACCATTTCATGCTCCTCATATTTTTGACACTTCTTGAAGCTCCTCATGTTTTTCACACCTTTTCAGGCTTTTCAAGTTTTTCAACACCGCTTCATGTGCCTCCTATTTTTCAGACTGTTTCAGGCTCCTAATATTGTTAACACCTTTTCAGGCTCTTCGTATTTTTCAACACCGCTTCATTCTCCCCCTGTTTCTCAGAGCGTTTCAGGTTCCTCATATATTTCACGCCTTTTTAAGCTCTTCATATATTTCACACCTTTTCAGGCTCTTCATATTTTTCAACATCGCTTCATGCTCCTCCAATTTTTCAGACCGTTTCATGCTCCTAAAATTTTTGACACCTTTTGAAGCTCTTCATATATTTCACAACTTTTCAGGCTCTTCATATTTTTCAACACCGCTTCATTCTCCTCCTGTTTTTCAGAGCGTTTCATGTTTTTCATATATTTCACGCCTTTTTAAGCTCTTCATATATTTCACACCTTTTCAGGCTCTTCATGTTTTTGAATACCGTTTCATGCTCCTCATATTTTTGCACCTTTTGAAGCTCTTCATATTTTTCACACCTTTTCAGGCTCTTCATATTTTTCAACACAGCTTCATAATCCTACTATTTTTCAGACCGTTTCAGGCTCCTCATATTTTTGACACCTTTTGAAGCTCTTCATATTTTTCACACATTTTCAGGCTCTTCATGTTTTTGAACACCGTTTCATGCTCCTCATATTTTTGACACCATTTGAAGGTCTTCTTATTTTTCACACCTTTTCAGGCTATTCATGTTTTTCAACACCGTTTCATGCTCCTCCTATTTTTCAGACCGTTTCATGCTGCTCCTTTTTTTCAGACCGTTTCATGCTCTTCATAGCTTCGACAACTTTTGAAGCTATTCATATTTTTCACACATTTTCAGGCTCTTCATGTTTTTAAGACCGCTTCATGCTCCTCCTATTTTTCAGACGGTTCCATGCTCCTCATATTTTTGACACGTTTTGAAGCTCTTCATATTTTTCACATCTTTTCAGGCTCTTCATGTTTTTGAACACCACTTCATGCTCATCCTATTTTTCAGGCCGTTTCATGCTCCTCATATTTTTCACACATTTTCAGGCTCTTCATGTTTTTTAACACTGTTTCCTGCTCCTCCTATTTTTCAGACCGTTTCATGCTCCAAATATTTTTGATACCTTTTGAAGCTCTTCATATTTTTCAAACCTTTTCATGATCTTCATTTTTTTCAACACCGTTTCATGCTCCTCATATTTTTGACACCTTTTGAAGCTCTTCATATTTTTCATACCTTTTCAGGCTCTTCAAGTTTTCAACACGGATACATGCTCCTCCAATTTTTCAGGCCGTTTCATGCTCCTCATATTTTTCACACATTTTCAGGCTCTTCATGTTTTTCAACATTTCTTCATGCTCCTCCTATTGTTCAGACCGTTTCATGCTCCTCATATTTTGGACACCTTTTGAAGCTCTTCATATTTTTCACACCTTTTCATGCTCTTCTTTTTTTTGAACACCGCTTCTTGCTCCTCCTATTTTTCAGACCGTTTAATGCTCCACATGTATTTCACACCTTTTGAAGCTCCTCATATTTTTCACACCTTTTCAGGCTGTTCTTGTTTTTGCACACCGCTTCATGCTCCTCCTTTTTTTCAGAACGTTTCATGCTCCTCATATTTTTGACACGTTTTGAAGCTCTTCATATTTTTCACACCTTTTCAGTCTCTTCATGTTTTTGAACACCGCTTCATGTTCCTCCTATTTTTCAGACCGTTTCATGCTCATCTAATTTTTGACACCTTTTGAAGTTCTTCATATTTTTCACACCTTTTGAAGCTTTTCATATTTTTCACATCTTTTTAGGCTCTTCATGTTTTTCAACACCGCTTCATGCTCCTCCTATTTTTCAGACCGTTTAATCCTCCTCATGTATTTCACACCTTTTGAAGCTCTTCATATTTTTCACACCTTTTGAAGCTCTTCATATTTTTCACACCTATTCAGGCCCTTCATGTTTTGTAACACCGTTTCATAATCCTCCTGTTGTTCAGACAGTTTCAAGATCCTCATATTTTTGACATCTTTTGAAGGTCTTCATATTTTTCACACCTTTTCACCATCTTAATGTTTTTGAACACCGCTTCATGCTCCTTCTATTTTTCAGACTGTTTCAGCCTTCTCATATATTTGACACCTTTTGAAGCGCTTCATATTTTTCACACCTTTTCAGGCTCTTCATGTTTTTCAACACTGCTTCATGCTCCTCCTATTTATCAGACCGTTTAATGCACCTCATATTTTTCACTCCTTTTGAAGGTCTTCATATTTTTCACAACTTTTCAGGCTCTTCATTTTTTTGAACACGGCTTCATGCTTCTGCTGTTTTTCAGACCGTTTCATGCTCCTCATATTTTGACACCTTTTGAAGCTCTTCATATTTTTCACACCTTTTCAGGCTCTTCTTGTTTTTGAACACTGCTTCATGCTCCTCCTATTTTTGAGACAGTTTCATGCTCCTCATATTTTTGACACCTTTTGAAGCTTTTCATATTTTTCACACTTTTTCAGGCTCTTCTTGTTTTTGAACACCACTTCATGCTCCTTCTATTTTTCAGAGAGTTTCATGCTCCTCATGTATTTCACACCTTTTGAAGCTCTTCATATTTTTCACACCTTTTCAGGCTCTTCATGTTTTTCCACACGACTTCATGCTTCTCCTATTTTTCAGCCCATTTCATGCTCCTCATGTATTTCACACCTTTTGAAGCTCTTCATATTTTTCACACCTTTTCAGGTTCTTCATGTTTTTCAACACCGCTTCATGCTCCTCCTACTTTTCAGACCGTTTCATGCTCCTCATATTTTTGTCACCTTTTGAAGCTCTTCATATTTTTCACACCTTTTGAAGCTCTTCATATTTTTCATATTTTTGAAGCTCTTCATATTTTCAACCGTTTTCACAATCTTCATATTTTTCAACACAGCTTCATGCTCCTACTATTTTTCAGATCGTTTCATACTCGTCATATTTTTGACACGTTTTGAGGGTTTTCATATTTTTCACACCTTTTCAGGCTCTTCATTTTTTGAAACACCACTTCATGCTCCTCCTATTTTGCAGACCGTTTCATTCTCCTCATATTTTGACACCATTTAAAGCTCTTCATATATTTCACACCTTTTCAAGCTCTTCATGTTTTTGAACATGGCTTCATGCTCCTCCTATTTTCAGACCGTTTCATACTCCTCATAATTTTGACACCTTTTGAAGTTCTTCATATTTTTCACACGTTTTCAGGCTCTTCATGTTTTTCAACACCGCTTCATGCTCCTCCTATTTTTCAGAACGTTTCATGCTCCTCATATTTTTGACACGTTTTGAAGCTCTTCATATTTTTGACACCTTTTCAGTCTCTTTATGTTTTTGAACACCGCTTCGTGTTCCTCCTATTTTTCAGACCGTTTCATGCTCATCTAATTTTTGACACCTTTTGAAGCTCTTCATATTTTTCACACCTTTTGAAGCTCTTCATATTTTTCACACCTTTTCACGCTCTTCATTTTTTTCAACACTGCTTCATGCTCCTCCTATTTTTCAAACCGTTTAATCCTCCTCATGTATTTCACACTTTTTGAAGCTCTTCATATTTTTCACACCTTTTGAAGCTCTTCATATTTTTCACACCTTTTCAGCCTCTTCATGTTTTGTAACACCGTTTCATAATCCTCCTATTGTTCAGACAGTTTCAAGATCCTCATATTTTTGACGCCTTTTGAAGGTCTTCATATTTTTCACACCTTTTCAGGCTCTTCATGTTTTTGAACACCGCTTCATGCTCCTTCTATTTTTCAGACTGTTTCATGCTTCTCATATTTTTGACACCTTTTGAAGCTCTTCATATTTTTCACACCTTTTCAGGCTCTTCATTTTTTGGACCACCCTTCATGCTCCTGCTATATTTCAGACCGCTTCCTGATCCTCATATATTTCACACCTTTTGAAGCTCTTCATATTTTTCACACCTTTTCAGGCTCTTCATGTTTTTGAACACCCCTTCATGCTTCTCCTATTTTTCATAACGTTTCCTGCTCCTCATATTTTCCACACCTTTTGAAGCTCGTCATATATTTCACACTTTTTCATGCTCTTCATCATTTTCAAAACCGTTTCATGATCATCCTATTTTACAGAAAGTTTCATCCTGCACATATTTTTGACTCCTTTAGAAGCTCTTCATTTTTTTTCACACCTTTTCAGGCTCTTCATGTTTTTCAACACGACTTCATGCTCCTCGTATTTTTCAGACCGTTCCATGCTCCTCATATTTATGACACAATTTGAAGCTCTTCATATTTTTCACAACTTTTCAGGCTCTTCCTGTTTTTCATCACCGTTTCCTGCTCCTATTATTTTTCAGACCTTTTCAGGCTCCTCATATTTTTGACACATTTTGAAGCTCTTCGTATTTTCACACCATTTCAGGCTCTTCATGTTTTTCAACACCGTTTCTTGCTCCTCATATTTTTCAGAACGTTTCCTGCTCCTCATATTTTTCAGACCTTTTGAAGCTCTTCATATATATCACACTTTTTCAGGCTCTTCATGTTTCTCAACAACACTTCATGTTCCTCCTATTTTTCAGACCGTTTCATGCTTCTCATATTTTTGACACCTTTTGAAGCTCTACATATTTTTCACATCTTTTCATGCTCTTCATCTTTGTAAAAACCGTTTCATGCTCCTCCTATTTTTCAGACAGTTTCATGCTCCTCATATTTTTGACACCTTTTGAAGCTCTTCATGTTTTTCACACCTTTTCAGGTTCTTCATGTTTTTCAACACCGCTTCATGCTCCTCCTACTTTTCAGACCGTTTCATGCTCCTCATATTTTTGTCACCTTTTGAAGCTCTTCATATTTTTCACACCTTTTCAGGCTCTTCATTTTTTTGACCACCCTTCATGCTCCTCCTATTTTTCAGACCGTTACATGCTCCTCATATTTTTGACACCTGTTGAAGCTCTTCATATTTTTGACACCTTTTCAGGTTCTTCATGTTTTTCAACACCGCTTCATGCTCCTCCTACTTTTCAGACCGTTTCATGCTCCTCATATTTTTGTCACCTTTTGAAGCTCTTCATATTTTTCACACCTTTTGAAGCTCTTCATATTTTTCACACCTTTTCAGGCTCTTCATGTTTTTCAACACTGCTTCATGCTCCTCCTATTTTTCAGACCGTTTAATGCTCATCTCATTTTTGACACCTTTTGAAGTTCTTCATATATTTCACACCTTTTGAAGCTCTTCATATTTTTCACAACTTTTCAGGCTCTTCATGTTTTTGAACACGGTTTCATGCTCCTCCTATATTTCAGACCGATTCTTGCTGCTCATATTTTTGACACCTTTTGAAGCTCTTCATATTTTTCACACCTTTTCAGGCTCTTCATAATTTTCAACACCACTTCATGCTCCTCCTGTTTTTCAGAACGTTTCATGCTCATCTCATTTTTGATACCTTTTGAAGCTCTTCATATTTTTCACATCTTTTGAAGCTCTTCATGTTTTTCACACGTTTTCAGGCTCTTCATGTTTTTGAACACCGCTTCATGCTCCTCCTATTTTTCAGACCGTTTAATGCTCCTCATGTATTTGACACCTTTTGAAGCTCTTCGTAATTTTCACTCCTTTTCAGGCTCTTCATGTTTTTGAACACCGCTTCATGCTCCTCCCATTTTTCACACCTTTTGAAGGTCTTCATATTTTTCACACCTTTTCAGGCTCTTCATGTTTTTGAACACCGCTTCATACTCCTCCTATTTTTCAGAACGTTTCATGCTACTCAAATTTTTGACATCTTTGAAGCTCTTCATATTTTTCAAACCTTTTCAGGCTCTTCATGTTTTTCAACAAAACTTCATGCAACTCCTATTTTTCAGACCGTTTCATGCTCCTCATATTTTTGACACCTTTTCAAGCTCCTCATGTATTTCACACCTTTTCAGGCTCTTCATGTTTATCAACACCACTTCATGCTCCTCCTATTTTTCAGACCGTTTCATGCTCCTCATATTTTGACACCTTTTGAAGCTCTTCATATTTTTCACACCTTTTCAGGCTCTTCATGTTTTTCAACACCACTTCATGCTCCTCCTATTTTTCAGACCGTATCATGCTCATCTCATTTTTGACACCTTTTGAAGCTCTTCATATTTTTCACACCTTTTGAAGCTCCTCATATTTTTCACACCTTTTCAGTCTCTTCATGTTTTTGAACAACGGTTCATGCTCCTCATATATTTCAGACCGTTTCATGCTCCTCATATTTTTGACAGCTTTTCAAGCTCCTCATATATTTCACACCTTTTCAGGCCTTTCATGTTTTTCAACACCACTTCATGCTCCTCCCATGTTTCAGACCGTTTCATGCTCATCTCATTTTTGACACATTTTGAAGCTCTTCATATTTTTCACACGTTTTCTGGCTCTTCATGTTTTTCAACCCTGCTTCATGCTCCTCCTGTTTTTCAGACCGTTTCATGCTCCTCATAATTTTGACACCCTTTGAAGCTCTTCATATATTTCTCAGCTTTTCAGGCTCTTCATGATTTTGAACACCGCTTCATGTCCCTCCAATTTTTCTGACCGTTTCTTGCACCTTATATTTTTGACACCTTTTAAAGCTCTTCATATTTTTCACACCTTTTCAGGCTCTTCATGTTTTTGAACACCGCTTCATGCTCCTCCTACTTTTCAGACCGTTTCATACTCCTCATGAATTTCACACGTTTTGAACCTCTTCATATTTGTCACACCTTTTCAGGCTCTTCATGTTTTTGAACACCGTTTCATACTGCTCGTATTTTTCAGACCGTTTCATGCTCCTCATATTTTTGACAGGTTTTGAGGCTGTTAATATTTTTCACACCTTTTCAGTCTCTTCATATTTTTGAACTCCGCTTTATGCTCCTCCTATTTTTCAGATCGTTTCATGATACTCATATTTTTGACACCTTTTGAAGCTCTTCATATTTTTCACACTTTTTCAGGCTGTTTATAGTTTTCAACACCGCTGCATGATTCTCCTATTTTTCAGACCGTTTCTTGCTCCTCATATTTTTGACACTTTTTGAAGCTCTTCATATTTTTCACACCTTTTCAGTCTCTTCATGTTTTTCAACACCACTTCATGCTCCTCCTTTTTTCCAGACCGTTTCATGCTCTTCTAATTTTTGACACCTTTTGAAGTGCTTCATATTTTTCACACCTTTGAAGCTCTTCATATTTTTGACACGTTTTCAGGCTCTTCATGTTTTTCAACACCGCTTCATGCTCCTCCTATTTTTCAGACCGTTTCATGCTCCTCATATTTTTCACATCTTTTGAAGCTCTTCATATTTTACACACCTTTTCAGGCTCTTCATGTTTTTGAACACCGCTTCATGCTCCTCCTATTTTCCGACCGTTTCATGCTCCTCATATTTATGACACCTTATCAAGCTCTTCATATTTTACACACCTTTACAGGCTGTTCATGTTTTTCAACACCACTGCATGATTCTCCTATTTTTCAGACCGTTTCATGCTCCTCATATTTTTGACACCTTTTGAAGCTCTTCATATTTTTCACACCTTTTCATGTTTTTCAACACCACTTCATGCACCTCCTATTTTTCAGATCGTTTCATGCTCCTCATATTTTTGACACCTTTTCAATCTCCTCATATATTTCACACCTTTTCAGGCTCTTCATGTTTTTAAACACAACTTCATACTCCTCCTATTTATCAGACCTTTTCATGCTCATCTCATTTTTGACACCTTTTGAAGCTCTTCATATATTTCACACCATTTCAGGCCTTCATGTTTTTGAACACCGGTTCATGCTCCTCATATATTTCAGACCGTTTCATGCTCCTCATATTTTTGACACATTTTGAAGCTCTTCGTATTTTTCACACATTTTCAGGCTCTTCATGTTTTTCAACATCACTTCATGCTCCTCCTATTTTTCAGACCTTTTCATGCTCCTCATATTTTGACACCTTCTGAAATCTTCATATTCTACACACCTTTTCAGGTTCTTCATTTTTTGAACACAATTTCATGCTCCTCCTATTTTTCAGACCGATTCATGCTCATCTCTTTTTTGACAACTTTTTAAGCTCTTCATATTTTTCATACCTTTTGAAGATCTTCATATTTTTCATACGTTTTCGGGCTCTTCATATTTTTTAACACTGCATCATGCTCCTCCTATTTTTCAGACCGTTTCATGATCCTCATATTTTTGACACCTTTTGAAGCTCCTCATATTTTTCACACCTTTTGAAGCTCTTCATGTTTTTCACATTTTTGAACCTCTTCATATTTTTCACACCTTTTCAGGCTCTTCATGGTTTTGAACACCGCTTCATGCTCCTCCTATTTTTCAGACCGTTTCATGCTCCTCATAATTTGGACACCATTTGAAGCTCTTCATATATTTGACACCTTTGAAGCTCTTCATATTTTTCACATTTTTGAACCTCTTCATATTTTTCACACCTTTTCAGGCTCTTCATGGTTTTGAACACCGCTTCATGCTCCTCCTATTTTTCAGACCGTTTCATGCTCCTCATAATTTGGACACCATTTGAAGCTCTTCATATATTTGACACCTTTGAAGCTCTTCATATTTTTCACATTTTTGAACCTCTTCATATTTTTCACACCTTTTCAGGCTCTTCATGGTTTTGAACACCGCTTCATGCTCCTCCTATTTTTGAGACCATTTCTTGCTCCTCATATATTTAACACCTTTTGAAGCTCTTCATATTTTTCACACTTTTTCAGGCTCTTCATGTTTTTCAACATCGCTTAATGCTCCTCCAATTTTTCAGACCGTTTCAAGCTCATGTCATTTTTGACACCTTTTGAAGCTCTTCATATTTTTCACACCTTTTCAGGCACTTCATGTTTTTTAACACCACTTCATGCAACTCCTATTTTTCAGATCGTTTCATACTCCTCATATTTTTGACACATTTTCAAGCTCCTCATATATTTCACACCTTTTCAGGCTCTTCATCATATTCAACAGCACTTCATGCTCCTCCTATTTTCCAGACCGTTTCATTGTCCTTATATATTTGACACCTTTAGAAGCTCTTCATATTTTTCAAACCTTTTCAGGCTCTTCATGTTTTTCAACACGGCTTCATGCTCCTCCTATTTTTCAGATAGTTTCATTTCTCTCATGCATTTCACACCTTTTGAAGCTCTTCATATTTTCACACCTTTTCAGGCTCTTCATGTTTTTGAACACCACTTCATCCTCCTCCTGTTTTTCAGACAGTTTCATGCTCCTCATGTATTTCACACCTTTTGAAGCTCTTCATATTTTTCACACGTTCTCAGGCTCTTCATGTTTTTGAACACCGCTTCATGCTCCTCCTATTTTTCAGACCGTTTCATGCTCCTCATATTTTTCACACCTTTTGATGCTCTTCATATTTTTCACACCTTTTCAGACTATTCATGTTTTGGAACACCGTTTCATGCTCCTCCTATTTTTCAGACCTTTTCATGCTCCTCATATTTTTGACACCTTTTGAAGCTCTTCATATTGTTCACAACTTTTCAGGCTGTTCATGTTTTGGAATACCATTTAATGCTCCTCCTATTTTTCAGACCGTTTCATGCTCCTCATATCTTTGACACCTTTTGAAGCTCTATATTTTTCACACCTTTTCAGGATCTTCATGTTTTTGAACACCGCTTCATGCTACTCCTATTTTTCAGACCGATTCATGCTCCTCATAATTTTGACACCTTTTGAAGTTCTTCATATTTTTCACAGCTTTTCAGGCTCTTCTTATTTTTGAACACCGTTTCCTTCTCCTCCTATTTTTCAGACCGTTTCATGCTCCTCATGTATTTCAGACCGTTTGAAGCTCTTCATATTTTTCAAACCTTTTCAGGCTCTTCATGTTTTTGAACACCGCTTCATGCTCCTATTTTTCACACTTTTTGAAGCTCTTCATATTTTTCACACCTTTTTAGGCTTCATGTTTTCAACACCACTTCATGCTCCTGCTATATTTCTGACCGTGTCATGCTCCTCATATTTTTGACACCTTTTGAAGATCTTCATATTTGTCACACCTTTTCAGGCTATTCAGGTTTTTCTACACCGCTTCATGCTCCTCCTTTTTTTGACACCTTTTGGAGCTCTTCATATATTTCACACATTTTCAGGCTCTTCATGATTTGAAAAGCGTTTCATGCTCCTCCTATTTTGCAGACCGTTTCATGCTCCTCATATTTTTGAAACCTTTTGAAGTGCTTCATATTTTTCACATCTTTTAAGGCTCTTCATGTTTTTCAACACCGCTTCATGCTCCTCCTATTTTTCAGACCTTTTCATGCTCCTCATATTTTTTAATCCTTTTGAAGCTCTTCATATTTTTCACACCTTTTCAGGCTCTTCATGTTTTTGAACACCGCTTCATGCTCCTCTTATTTTTCAGACCGTTTCATGCTCATCTCATATTTGACACCTTTTGAATCTCTTCATATTTTTCACACATTTTCAGGCTCTTCATGTTTTTCAGCACCGTTTTATGATCCTCCTATTTTTAAGAACTTCTCATGCTCATCTCATTTTTGACAGCTTTTGGAGCTTTTCATATTTTTCACAAATTTTCAGGCTCCTCATGTTTTTGAACCCCGCTTCATGATCCTCTTATTTTTCAGAGAGTTTCATGCTCCTCATTTATTTCACAACTTTTGAAGCTCTTCGTATTTTTCACACCTTTTCAGGCTCTTCATATTTTTCCACACCACTTCATGCTTCTCCTATTTTTCAGCCCGTTTCATGCTCCTCATGTATTTCACACCTTTTGAAGCTCTTCATATTTTTCACACCTTTTCAGGCTCTTCAAGTTTTTGAACACCGCTTCATGCTCCTCCTATATTTCAGACCGTTTCTTGCTCCTCATATTTTTGACACTTTTTGAAGCTCTTCATATTTTTCACACCTTTTCACGCTCTTCATGTTTTTGATCACCGCTTCATGATCCTTCTATTTTTCAGACCGTTTCATGCTCTTCATATTTTTGACACCTCTTGAAGCTCTTCATATTTTTCACACCTTTTCAGGCTCTTCATGTTTTTCCACACCACTTCCTTCTTGTCCTATTTTTCAGACCATTTCATGCTCCTCAAGAATTTCACACCTATTGAAGTTCTTCATATTTTTCATATTTTTGAAGCTCTTCATATTTTCACACGTTTTCAGGCTCTTCATGTTTTTCAACACCGCTTCATGGTATTTCTATTTTTCAGAGTGTTTCATGCTCCTCATATATTTCACACCTTTTGAAATTCTTGATATTTTTCAAACCTTTTCAGGCTCTTCATGTTTTTCCACACCTCTTCATGCTTCTCCTATTTTTCAGCACGTTTCATGCTCCTCATGTATTTCACACCTTTTGAAGCTCTTCATATTTTTCACACCTTTTCAGGCTCTTCATGTTTTGTATCACCGTTTCATGCTCCTATTATTTTTCAGACCGTTTCATGATCATCTCATTTTTGACACATTTTGAAGCTCTTCATATATTTCACACCTTTTGAAGCTCTTCATATTTTGCACACCATTCCAGGCTCTTCATATTTTTCAACACCGCTTCATGCTTCACCTATTTTTCAGAGCGTTTCATGCTCCTCATATTTTTGACACCTTTTGAAGCTTTTCATATTTTTCACACCTTTTCAGGCTCTTCATTTTTTTCAACACTACTTCTTGCTCCTCCAACTTTTCAGACCGTTTCATGCTCATCTAATTTTTGACACCTGTTGAAGCTCTTCATATTTTTCACACCTTTTGAAGCTCTTCATATTTTTCACACCTTTTCACGCTCTTCATGTTTTTGATCACCGCTTCATGATTTTTCTATTTTTCAGACCGTTTCATGCTCTTCATATTTTTGACACCTCTTGAAGCTCTTCATATTTTTCACACCTTTTCAGGCTCTTCATGTTTTTCCACACCACTTCCTTCTTGTCCTATTTTTCAGACCATTTCATGCTCCTCAAGAATTTCACACCTTTTGAAGTTCTTCATATTTTTCATATTTTTGAAGCTCTTCATATTTTCACACGTTTTCAGGCTCTTCATGTTTTTCAACACCGCTTCATGGTATTTCTATTTTTCAGAGTGTTTCATGCTCCTCATATATTTCACACCTTTTGAAATTCTTGATATTTTTCAAACCATTTCAGGCTCTTCATTTTTTTCAACACTACTTCTTGCTCCTCCAACTTTTCAGACCGTTTCATGCTCATCTAATTTTTGACACCTGTTGAAGCTCTTCATATTTTTCACACCTTTTGAAGCTCTTCATATTTTTCACACCTTTTCACGCTCTTCATGTTTTTGATCACCGCTTCATGCTTCTCCTATTTTTCAGCCCGTTTCATGCTCCTCATGTTTTTCACACCTTTTGAAGCTCGTCATATTTTTCACACCTTTTCAGGCTCTTCAGGTTTTTAATCACCGTTTCTTGCTCCTCCTATTTTTCAGAACGTTTCATGCTCCTCATATTTTTGACACCTTTTGAAGCTCTTCATATTTTTCACACCTTTTCAGGCTCTTCATGTTTTTGAACACCGCTTCATGCTCCTCCTATTTTTCAGACCGTTTCATGCTCCTCATATTTTTGACACCTTTTGAAGCTCTTCATAATTTTCACACCCTTTCAGGCTCTTCATGTTTTTCAACACCACTTCATGCTCCTCCTATTTTTCAGACCGTTTCATGCTCCTCATATTTTTGACATCTTTAGAAACTCTTCATATCTTTCACACCTTTTCAGACTCTTCATGTTTTTCAACACCGCTTCATGCTCCTCCTATTTTTCAGACCGTTTCATGCTCCTCATATTTTTGACACCGTTTGAAGCTCTTCATATTTTTCACACCTTTTCAGGCTCTTCATGTTTTTGAACACCGCTTCATGCTCCATCTATTTATCAGAGAGTTTCATGCTCCTCATGTATTTCACACCTTTTGAAGCTCTTCATATATTTCACACCTTTTGAAGCTCTTCATATATTTCACACTTTTTCAGGCTCTTCATGTTTTTCAACACCACTTCATGCTTCTCCTATTTCTCAGACCGTTTCATGCTCATCTCATTTTTGACAGCTTTTGAAGCTCTTCATATTTTTCACACCTTTTGAAGCTCTTCATATTTTTCACACCTTTTCAGGCTCTTCATGTTGTTCAACACTGCTTCATGCTCCTCCTGTTTTTCAGACAGTTTCATGCTTCTCTCATTTCTGAAAAGTTTTCAAGCTCTTCATATATTTCACACGTTTTCAGCCTCTTAATGTTTTTCAACACCACTTCATGCTCCTCCTATTTTTCAGACGTTTCTTGCTCATCTCATTTTTGACACCTTCTGAAGCTCTTCATAGTTTTCACAAATTTTCAGGCTCTTCATATTTTTGAACACCGCTTCATGCTCCTCCTATTTTTCAGACCATTTCATGCTCCTCATGTATTTCACACCGTTTGAAGCTCTTCATATTTTTCACACCTTTTCAGGCTCTTCATGTTTTTGAACAGCGTTTCATGCTGCTCCTATTTTTCAGACCGTTTCATACTCCTCAAATTTTTGACACCTTTTGAAGCTCTTCATATTTTTCACATCTTTTCAGGCTCTTAATGTTTTTCAACACAGCTTCATGCTCCTTCTATTTTTCAGACCGTTTCATGCTCCTCATGTATTTCACACCTTTTGAAGCTCTTCATATTTTTCACACTTTTTCAGGCTCTTCATGTTTTTCAACACCACTTCATGCTCCTCCTATTTTTCAGACCGTTTCATGCTCATCTCATTTTTGACAGCTTTTGATGCTCTTCATATTTTTCACAGCTTATGAAGCTCTTCATATTTTTCACACCTTTTCAGGCTCTTCATGTTTATGAACACCGCTTCATGCTCCTCCTATAATTCAGACGGTTTCATGCTCCTCATGTATTTCACTCCTTTTGAAGCTCTTCATATTTTACACACCTTTTCAGGCTCTTCATGATTTTCAACACCATTTCATGCTCCTCCTATTTTTCAGACCGTTTCATGCTCCTCATATTTTTCACACCTTTTAAAGCTCTTCATATTTTTCACACCTTTTCAGGCTCTTCATGTTTTTCTACACCGCTTCATGATCCTCCTATTTTGCAGACCGTTTCATGCTCCTCATATTTTTGACACCTTTTGTAGCACTTCATATTTTTCACACCTTTTCAGGCTCCTCATGCTTTTGAACACCGTTTTATGCTCCTAATATTTTTCAGACCGTTTCATGCTCCTCATATTTTTGAAACCTTTTGAAACTCTTCATATTATTCACACCTTTTCAGTCTCTTCATGTTTTTCAACACCGGTTCATGCTGCTCATATTTTTCAGACCTTTTCATGCTCCTCATATTTTTGACACCTTTTGAAGCTCTTCATATTTTTCACACCTCTTCAGGCTCTTCAAGTTTTTGAACAATGTTACAATGCTCCTCCTATTTTTCAGACAGTTTCATGCTCCTCATATTTTTGACACCTTTTGAAGCTCTTTACATATTTCACACCTTTTGAAGTTCTTCATATATTTCACACTTTTTCAGGCTCTTCATGTTTTTCAACACCACTTCATGCTTCTCCTATTTCTCAGACCGTTTCATGCTCATCTCAGTTTTGACAGCTTTTGAAGCTCTTCATATTTTTCACACCTTTTGAAGCTCTTCATATTTTTCACACCTTTTGAAGCTCTTCATATTTTTCACAAGTTTTCAGATCTTCATGTTTTTCAACACCGCTTCTTGATCCTCCTATTTTTCAGACCGTTTCATGCTCCTCATATTTTTGACACGTTTTGAAGCTCTTCATATTTTACACACATTTTCAGGCTCTTCATGTTTTGGAACACCGCTTCATGCTACTCCTAATTTTCACACCTTTTGAAGCACTTCAAATTTTTCACACCTTTTCAGGCTCTTCATACTTTTGAACACGGTTTCCTGCTCCTCCTTTTTTTCAGACCGTTTCATGCTCCTCATATTTTTGACACGTTTTGAATCTCTTCATATATTTCACACGTTTTCAGGCTCTTCATGTGTTTCAACACCACTTCATGCTCCTCCTATTTTTCAGACCGTTTCATGCTCATCTCATTTTTGACACCTTCTGAAGCTCTTCATATTTGTTACACCCTTTCAGGCTCTTCATGTTTTTCAACACGGCTTCATGCTCCTCCTATTTTTTCAGACCGTTTCATGCTCCTCATATTTTTCACACCTTTTGAAGCTCTTCATATATTTCACACGTTTTCAGGCTCTTCATGTTTTTCAACACCACTTCATGCTCCTCCTATTTTTCAGACCGTTTCATGCTCATCTCATTTTTGACACCTTCTGAAGCTCTTCATATTTGTTACACCCTTTCAGGCTCTTCATGTTTTTGAACACCGCTTCATGCTCCTCCTATTTTTCAGACCGTTTCATGCTCCTCATGTATTACACACCTTTTGAAGCTCTTCATATTTTTCACACTTTTTGAAGCTCTTCATATATTTCACACGTTTTCAGGCTCTTCATGTTTTTCAACACCACTTCATGCTCCTCCTATTTTTCAGACCGTTTCATGCTTCTCTTATTTTTGACACGTTTTGAGGCTCTTCATATATTTCACACCTTTTCAGGCTCTTCATGTTTTTGAACACCGCTTCATCTTCCTCCTATTTTTCAGACCTTTTCATGCTCCATATATTTTTGACACCTTTTGAAGCTCTTCATATTTTTCACGCCTTTTCAGGCTCTTCATGTTTTTCAACACAACTTCATGCCCCTCCTATTTTTCAGACCGTTTCATGCTCATCTCATTTTTGACAGCTTTTGAAGCTCTTCATATTTTTCAAACCTTTTGAGGCTCTTCTTATTTTTCACACCTTTTCAGGCTCTTCAGGTTTTTGAACACCATTTCATGAAGCTCCTATTTTTCAGACCGTTTCATGCTCATCTTATTTTTAACACCTTTTGAAGCTCTTCATATTTTTCACACCTTTTGAAGCTCTTCATATTTTTCACAAGTTTCAGATCTTCATGTTTTTCAACACCGCTTCTTGATCCTCCTATTTATCAGACCGTTTCATGCTCCTCATATTTTTGACACATTTTGAAGCTCTTCATATTTTACACACATTTTCAGGCTCTTCATGTTTTGGAACACGGCTTAATGCTCCTCCTAATTTTCACACCTTTTGAAGCACTTCAAATTTTTCACAGCTTTTCAGGCTCTTCATACTTTTGAACACGGTTTCCTGCTCCTCCTTTTTTTCAGACCGTTTCATGCTCCTCATATTTTTGACACCTTTTGAATCTCTTCATATATTTCACACGTTTTCAGGCTCTTCATGTATTGGAACACCGCTTCATGCTCCTCCTATTTTTCAGACGGTTTCATTCTCCTCATGTACTTCACACCTTTTGAAGCTCTTCATATATTTCATACTTTTTCAGGCTCTTCATGTTTTTCAACACCACTTCATGCTCCTCCTATTTTTCAGACCGTTTCATGCTCATCTCATTTTTGACACCTTCTGAAGCTCTTCATATTTGTTACACCCTTTCAGGCTCTTCATGTTTTTCAACACGGCTTCATGCTCCTCCTATTTTTCAGACCGTTTCATGCTCCTCATATTTTTCACACCTTTTGAAGCTCTTCATATTTTTCACACCTTTTCAGGTTCTTCATGTTTTTCAACACTGCTTTAGGCTCCTCCTATTTTTCAGACCGTTTCATGCTCCTCATGTATTTCACACCTTTTGAAGCTCTTCATATTTTTCACACTTTTTGAAGCTCTTCATATATTTCACACGTTTTAAGTCTCTTCATGTTTTTCAACACCGCTTCATGCTCCTCCTATTTTTCAGACCGTTTCATGCTTCTCTTATTTTTGACACGTTTTGAGGCTCTTCATATATTTCACACCTTTTCAGGCTCTTCATGTTTTTGAACACCGCTTCATGCTCCTCCTATTTTTCAGACCGTTTCATGCTCCTCATATTTTGACAACTTTTGAAGCTCTTCATATTTTTCACACCTTTTCAGGCTCTTCATGTTTTTGAACACCGCTTCATGCTCCTCCTATTTTTCAGACTGTTTCATGCTCCTCATATTTTTGACACCTTTTGAAGCTCTTCATATTTTTCACACCTTTTCAGGCTCTTCATGTTTTTCTACACCGCTTCATGCTCCTCCTATTTTTCAGACCATTTCATGCTCATCTCATTCTTGACACTTTTTGCAGCTCTTCATATTTTTCACACGTTTTCAGGCTCTTCATATTTTTCAACCCCGCTTCATGATCCTCCTATTTTTCAGACCGTTTTACGCTCCTCATGTATTTCACACCTTTTGAAGCTCTTCATATTTTTCAGACCTTTTCAGACTCTTCATATTTTTGAACACGGTTTCATGCTCCTACTATTTTTCAGAACGTTTCATGCTCCTCATATTTATACACCTTTGGAAGCTTTTCACATTTTTCACACCTTTTCAGGCTCTTCATGTTTTTCAACACAGCTTCTTGATCCTCCTATTTTTCAGACCGTTTCATGCTCCTCATATATTTCTCACCATTTGAAGCTCTTCATATTTTTCACACCTTTTGAAGCTCTTCATATATTTCACACCATTCCAGGCACTTCATGTTTTTGAACACCACTTCATGCTCCTCCTATTTTTCAGACCGTTTCATGCTCATCTCATTATTGACACCTCTGGAAGTTCTTCACATTTTTCACAACTTTTGAAGCTCTTCATATTTTTCACAACTTTTCAGGCTCTTCATATTTTTCAACACCGCTTCATGATCGTCCTGTTTTTCAGACCGTCTCATGCTCCTCATATTATTGACAGCTTTTGAAGCTCTTCATATTTTTCACACCTTTTCAGGCTCTTCATGTTTTTGAACACCGCTTCATGCTCCTCCTATTTTTCAGACCATTTCATGCTCATCTCATTCTTGACACTTTTTGCAGCTCTTCATATTTTTCACACGTTTTCAGGCTCTTCATGTTTTTGAACACCGTTTCATGTTCCTCCTCTTTTTCAGACAGTTTCATGCTCCTCATATTTTTGACACCTTTTGAAGCACTTCATATTTTTCACACCTTTTCTGTTTCGTCATGTTTTTCAACACCGCTTCATGCTCCTCCTATTTTTCAGGCTGTTTCATGCTCCTCTTGTATTTCACACCTTTGGAAGCTCTTCATATTTTTCACACCTTTTCATGCTCTTCATGTTTTTGAACATCGCTACAATCCTCACCCTATTCTTCAGACCGTTTCATGCTCCTCATATTTTTTCACACCTTTTTAAGCTCTTCATATTTTTCACACCTTTTCAGGCTCTTCATATTTTTCAACACCGCTGCATGCTCCTCCGTTTTTTAAGACCATTTCATGCTCCTCATATTTTTGACACATTTTGAAGCTCCTCATATTTTTCACAATTTTTGAAGCTCTTCATATATTTCACACTTTTTCAGTATCTTCATGTTTTCAACACCACTTCATGCTCCTCCTATTTTTCAGACCGTTTCATGCTCATCTCATTATTGACAGCTTTTGAAGCTCTTCATATATTTCACACCTTTTGAAGCTCTTTATGTTTTTCACACCTTTTCAGGATTTTCTTGTTTTTCAACACCGCTTCATGCTCCTCCTATTTTTCAGACCGTTTCATGCTCCTCATATTTTTGACACCTTTTGAAGCTCTTCATATATTTCATACCTTTTCAGACTCTTCATGTTTTTGAACACCCCTTCATGCTCCTCCTGTTTTTCAGTATGTTTCCTGTTCCTCCTTTTTTTCAGATCATTTTATGCTCCTCATATTTTTGACTCCTTTTGAAGCTCATCATATTTTTCAAACCTTTTCATCCTCTTCATATTTTTCAACACCGTGTCATGCTCCTCCTATTCATCAGACCGTTTCATGCTCCTCATATTTTTCACACCTTTAAAGCTCTTCATATTTTTCTCACATTATAAGGCTCTTCATGTTTTTCAACACCGCTTCATGCTCCTCCTATTTTTCAGACCTTTTCATGCTCCTCATATTTTTTAATCCTTTTGAAGCTCTTCATATTTTTCACACCTTTTCAGGCTCTTCATGTTTTTGAACACCGCTTCATGCTCCTCTTATTTTTCAGACCGTTTCATGCTCATCTCATATTTGACACCTTTTGAATCTCTTCATATTTTTCACACATTTTCAGGCTCTTCATGTTTTTCAGCACCGTTTTATGATCCTCCTATTTTTAAGAACTTCTCATGCTCATCTCATTTTTGACAGCTTTTGGAGCTTTTCATATTTTTCACAAATTTTCAGGCTCCTCATGTTTTTGAACCCCGCTTCATGATCCTCTTATTTTTCAGAGAGTTTCATGCTCCTCATTTATTTCACAACTTTTGAAGCTCTTCGTATTTTTCACACCTTTTCAGGCTCTTCATATTTTTCCACACCACTTCATGCTTCTCCTATTTTTCAGCCCGTTTCATGCTCCTCATGTATTTCACACCTTTTGAAGCTCTTCATATTTTTCACACCTTTTCAGGCTCTTCAAGTTTTTGAACACCGCTTCATGCTCCTCCTATATTTCAGACCGTTTCTTGCTCCTCATATTTTTGACACTTTTTGAAGCTCTTCATATTTTTCACACCTTTTCACGCTCTTCATGTTTTTGATCACCGCTTCATGATCCTTCTATTTTTCAGACCGTTTCATGCTCTTCATATTTTTGACACCTCTTGAAGCTCTTCATATTTTTCACACCTTTTCAGGCTCTTCATGTTTTTCCACACCACTTCCTTCTTGTCCTATTTTTCAGACCATTTCATGCTCCTCAAGAATTTCACACCTATTGAAGTTCTTCATATTTTTCATATTTTTGAAGCTCTTCATATTTTCACACGTTTTCAGGCTCTTCATGTTTTTCAACACCGCTTCATGGTATTTCTATTTTTCAGAGTGTTTCATGCTCCTCATATATTTCACACCTTTTGAAATTCTTGATATTTTTCAAACCTTTTCAGGCTCTTCATGTTTTTCCACACCTCTTCATGCTTCTCCTATTTTTCAGCACGTTTCATGCTCCTCATGTATTTCACACCTTTTGAAGCTCTTCATATTTTTCACACCTTTTCAGGCTCTTCATGTTTTTGATCACCGTTTCATGCTCCTATTATTTTTCAGACCGTTTCATGATCATCTC
Source organism: Dama dama (assembly GCF_033118175.1). Taxonomy (NCBI): domain Eukaryota; kingdom Metazoa; phylum Chordata; class Mammalia; order Artiodactyla; family Cervidae; genus Dama; species Dama dama. The sequence continues at coordinate 378,739 of NW_026871045.1, forward strand.
ATTTTTGACACATTTTGAAGCTCTTCATATATTTCACACCTTTTGAAGCTCTTCATATTTTGCACACCATTCCAGGCTCTTCATATTTTTCAACACCGCTTCATGCTTCACCTATTTTTCAGAGCGTTTCATGCTCCTCATATTTTTGACACCTTTTGAAGCTTTTCATATTTTTCACACCTTTTCAGGCTCTTCATTTTTTTCAACACTACTTCTTGCTCCTCCAACTTTTCAGACCGTTTCATGCTCATCTAATTTTTGACACCTGTTGAAGCTCTTCATATTTTTCACACCTTTTGAAGCTCTTCATATTTTTCACACCTTTTCACGCTCTTCATGTTTTTGATCACCGCTTCATGATTTTTCTATTTTTCAGACCGTTTCATGCTCTTCATATTTTTGACACCTCTTGAAGCTCTTCATATTTTTCACACCTTTTCAGGCTCTTCATGTTTTTCCACACCACTTCCTTCTTGTCCTATTTTTCAGACCATTTCATGCTCCTCAAGAATTTCACACCTTTTGAAGTTCTTCATATTTTTCATATTTTTGAAGCTCTTCATATTTTCACACGTTTTCAGGCTCTTCATGTTTTTCAACACCGCTTCATGGTATTTCTATTTTTCAGAGTGTTTCATGCTCCTCATATATTTCACACCTTTTGAAATTCTTGATATTTTTCAAACCATTTCAGGCTCTTCATTTTTTTCAACACTACTTCTTGCTCCTCCAACTTTTCAGACCGTTTCATGCTCATCTAATTTTTGACACCTGTTGAAGCTCTTCATATTTTTCACACCTTTTGAAGCTCTTCATATTTTTCACACCTTTTCACGCTCTTCATGTTTTTGATCACCGCTTCATGCTTCTCCTATTTTTCAGCCCGTTTCATGCTCCTCATGTTTTTCACACCTTTTGAAGCTCGTCATATTTTTCACACCTTTTCAGGCTCTTCAGGTTTTTAATCACCGTTTCTTGCTCCTCCTATTTTTCAGAACGTTTCATGCTCCTCATATTTTTGACACCTTTTGAAGCTCTTCATATTTTTCACACCTTTTCAGGCTCTTCATGTTTTTGAACACCGCTTCATGCTCCTCCTATTTTTCAGACCGTTTCATGCTCCTCATATTTTTGACACCTTTTGAAGCTCTTCATAATTTTCACACCCTTTCAGGCTCTTCATGTTTTTCAACACCACTTCATGCTCCTCCTATTTTTCAGACCGTTTCATGCTCCTCATATTTTTGACATCTTTAGAAACTCTTCATATCTTTCACACCTTTTCAGACTCTTCATGTTTTTCAACACCGCTTCATGCTCCTCCTATTTTTCAGACCGTTTCATGCTCCTCATATTTTTGACACCGTTTGAAGCTCTTCATATTTTTCACACCTTTTCAGGCTCTTCATGTTTTTGAACACCGCTTCATGCTCCATCTATTTATCAGAGAGTTTCATGCTCCTCATGTATTTCACACCTTTTGAAGCTCTTCATATATTTCACACCTTTTGAAGCTCTTCATATATTTCACACTTTTTCAGGCTCTTCATGTTTTTCAACACCACTTCATGCTTCTCCTATTTCTCAGACCGTTTCATGCTCATCTCATTTTTGACAGCTTTTGAAGCTCTTCATATTTTTCACACCTTTTGAAGCTCTTCATATTTTTCACACCTTTTCAGGCTCTTCATGTTGTTCAACACTGCTTCATGCTCCTCCTGTTTTTCAGACAGTTTCATGCTTCTCTCATTTCTGAAAAGTTTTCAAGCTCTTCATATATTTCACACGTTTTCAGCCTCTTAATGTTTTTCAACACCACTTCATGCTCCTCCTATTTTTCAGACGTTTCTTGCTCATCTCATTTTTGACACCTTCTGAAGCTCTTCATAGTTTTCACAAATTTTCAGGCTCTTCATATTTTTGAACACCGCTTCATGCTCCTCCTATTTTTCAGACCATTTCATGCTCCTCATGTATTTCACACCGTTTGAAGCTCTTCATATTTTTCACACCTTTTCAGGCTCTTCATGTTTTTGAACAGCGTTTCATGCTGCTCCTATTTTTCAGACCGTTTCATACTCCTCAAATTTTTGACACCTTTTGAAGCTCTTCATATTTTTCACATCTTTTCAGGCTCTTAATGTTTTTCAACACAGCTTCATGCTCCTTCTATTTTTCAGACCGTTTCATGCTCCTCATGTATTTCACACCTTTTGAAGCTCTTCATATTTTTCACACTTTTTCAGGCTCTTCATGTTTTTCAACACCACTTCATGCTCCTCCTATTTTTCAGACCGTTTCATGCTCATCTCATTTTTGACAGCTTTTGATGCTCTTCATATTTTTCACAGCTTATGAAGCTCTTCATATTTTTCACACCTTTTCAGGCTCTTCATGTTTATGAACACCGCTTCATGCTCCTCCTATAATTCAGACGGTTTCATGCTCCTCATGTATTTCACTCCTTTTGAAGCTCTTCATATTTTACACACCTTTTCAGGCTCTTCATGATTTTCAACACCATTTCATGCTCCTCCTATTTTTCAGAGCGTTTCATGCTCCTCATATTTTTCACACCTTTTAAAGCTCTTCATATTTTTCACACCTTTTCAGGCTCTTCATGTTTTTCTACACCGCTTCATGATCCTCCTATTTTGCAGACCGTTTCATGCTCCTCATATTTTTGACACCTTTTGTAGCACTTCATATTTTTCACACCTTTTCAGGCTCCTCATGCTTTTGAACACCGTTTTATGCTCCTAATATTTTTCAGACCGTTTCATGCTCCTCATATTTTTGACACCTTTTGAAGCTCTTCATATTTTTCACAACTCTTCAGGCTCTTCAAGTTTTTGAACAATGTTACAATGCTCCTCCTATTTTTCAGACAGTTTCATGCTCCTCATATTTTTGACACCTTTTGAAGCTCTTTACATATTTCACACCTTTTGAAGTTCTTCATATATTTCACACTTTTTCAGGCTCTTCATGTTTTTCAACACCACTTCATGCTTCTCCTATTTCTCAGACCGTTTCATGCTCATCTCAGTTTTGACAGCTTTTGAAGCTCTTCATATTTTTCACACCTTTTGAAGCTCTTCATATTTTTCACACCTTTTCAGGCTCTTCATGTTTTTCAACACTGCTTCATGCTCCTCCTGTTTTTCAGACAGTTTCATGCTCCTCTCATTTCTGAAATGTTTTCAAGCTCTTCATATATTTCACACATTTTCAGGCTCTTAATGTTTTTCAACACCACTTCATGCTCCTCCTATTTTTCAGACGTTTCATGCTCATCTCATTTTTGACACCTTCTGAAGCTCTTCATAGTTTTCACAAATTTTCAGGCTCTTCATATTTTTAAACACCGCTTCATGCTCGTCCTATTTTTCAGACCGTTTCATGCTCCTCATGTATTTCACACCGTTTGAAACTCTTCATATTTTTCACACGTTTTCAGGCTCTTCATGTTTTTGAACAGAGTTTCATGCTGCTCTTGTTTTTCAGACCGTTTCATACTCCTCAAATTTTTGACACCTTTTGAAGCTCTTCATATTTTTCACATCTTTTCAGGCTCTTAATGTTTTTCAACAAAGCTTCATGCTCCTTCTATTTTTCAGACCGTTTCATGCTCCTCATGTATTTCACACCTTTTGAAGCTCTTCATATTTTTCACATCTTTTCAGGCTCTTCATGTTTTTCAACACCACTTCATGCTCCTCCTATTTTTCAGACCGTTTCTTGCTCCTTATATTTTTGACACCTTTTGAAGCTCTTCATATTTTTCACACCTTTCCATGCTCTTCATGTTTTTGAACACCATTTAATGCTCCTCCTATTTTTCAGACCGTTTCTTGCTCCTCATATGTTTGAACACCGTTTAATGCTCCTCCTATTTTTCATACCGTTTCTTGCTCCTTATATTTTTGACACCTTTTGAAGCTCTTCATATTTTTCACACCTTTCCATGCTCTTCATGTTTTTGAACACCATTTCATGCTCCTCCTATTTTTCAGACCGTTTCAGGTTCCTCATGTATTTCACACATTTTGAAGCTCTTCATATTTTACACACCTTTTCAGGCTCTTCATGATTTTCAACACCACTTCATGCTCCTCCTATTTTTCAGACCTTTTCATGCTCCTCATATTTTTCAAACCTTTTGAGGCTCTTCATATTTTTCACACCTGTTCAGGCTCTTCATGTTTTTCTACACCGCTTCATGATCCTCCTATTTTGCAGACCGTTTCATGCTCCTCATATTTTTGACACCTTTTGTAGCTCTTCATATTTTTCACAACGTTTCAGGCTCTTCATGTTTTTCTACACCGCTTCATGCTCCTCCTATTTTTCAGGCCGTTTCATGCTCCTCATATTTTTGACAGCTTTTGAAGCTCTTCATATTTTTCACACCATTTCATGCTCTTCATGTTTTTGAACAACGCTACAATGCTCCTCCTATTTTTCAGAAAGTTTCATGCTCCTCATATTTTTAAAACCTTTTGAAGCTCTTCATATTTTTCACACCTTTTCAGGTTCCTCATGTTTTTGAACACCGTTTTATGCTCCTAATATTTTTCAGACCGTTTCATGCTCCTCATATTTTTGAAACCTTTTGAAGCTCTTCATATTTTTCACACCTTTTCAGGCTCTTCATGTTTTTCAACACCGCTTCATGCTCCTCCTATTTTTCAGACCGTTTCATGCACCTCATATTTTTGACACCTTTTGAAGCTCTTCATATATTTCACACCTTCTCAGGCTCTTCATGTTTTTCAACACCACTTCATGCCCCTCCTATTTTTCAGATCGTTTCATCCTCCTCATATATTTGACACCTTTTGAAGCTCTTCATATTTTTCACACCTTTTCAGGCTCTTCATGTTTTTCAACACTGGTTCATGCTGCTCCTATTTTTCAGACCTTTTCATGCTCCTCATATTTTTGACACCTTTTGAAGCTCTTTATATTTTTCACACCTTTTCAGGCTCTTCAAGTTTTTGAACAATGTTACAATGCTCCTCCTATTTTTCAGACAGTTTCATGCTCCTCATATTTTTGACACCTTTTGAAGCTCTTCATATATTTCACACCTTTTGAAGCTCTTCATATATTTCACACTTTTTCAGGCTCTTCATGTTTTTCAACACCACTTCATGCTTCTCCTATTTCTCAGACCGTTTCATGCTCATCTCATTTTTGACAGCTTTTGAAGCTCTTCATATTTTTCACACCTTTTGAAGCTCTTCATATTTTTCACACCTTTTCAGGCTCTTCATGTTGTTCAACACTGCTTCATGCTCCTCCTGTTTTTCAGACAGTTTCATGCTTCTCTCATTTCTGAAAAGTTTTCAAGCTCTTCATATATTTCACACGTTTTCAGCCTCTTAATGTTTTTCAACACCACTTCATGCTCCTCCTATTTTTCAGACGTTTCTTGCTCATCTCATTTTTGACTCCTTCTGAAGCTCTTCATAGTTTTCACAAATTTTCAGGCTCTTCATATTTTTGAACACCGCTTCATGCTCCTCCTATTTTTCAGACCATTTCATGCTCCTCATGTATTTCACACCGTTTGAAGCTCTTCATATTTTTCACACCTTTTCAGGCTCTTCATGTTTTTGAACAGCGTCTCATGGTGCTCCTATTTTTCAGACCGTTTCATGCTCATCTCATTTTTGACAGCTTTTGATGCTCTTCATATTTTTCACAGCTTATGAAGCTCTTCATATTTTTCACACCTTTTCAGGCTCTTCATGTTTATGAACACCGCTTCATGCTCCTCCTATAATTCAGACGGTTTCATGCTCCTCATGTATTTCACTCCTTTTGAAGCTCTTCATATTTTACACACCTTTTCAGGCTCTTCATGATTTTCAACACCATTTCATGCTCCTCCTATTTTTCAGACCGTTTCATGCTCCTCATATTTTTCACACCTTTTAAAGCTCTTCATATTTTTCACACCTTTTCAGGCTCTTCATGTTTTTCTACACCGCTTCATGATCCTCCTATTTTGCAGACCGTTTCATGCTCCTCATATTTTTGACACCTTTTGTAGCACTTCATATTTTTCACAACTTTTCAGGCTCTTCATGTTTTCTACACCGCTTCATGCTCCTCTTCTTTTTCAGACCGTTTCATGCTCCTCATATTTTTGACAGCTTTTGAAACTCTTCATATTTTTCACACCATTTCAGGCTCTTCAAGTTTTTGAACAACTCTACAATGCTCCTCCTATTTTTCAGACCGTTTCATGCTCCTCATATTTTTAAAACCTTTTGAAGCTCTTCATATTTTTCACACCTTTTCAGGCTCCTCATGTTTTTGAACACCGTTTTATGCTCCTAATATTTTTCAGACCTTTTCATGCTCCTCATATTTTTGACACCTTTTGAAGCTCTTCATATTTTTCACACCTTTTCAGGCTCTTCAAGTTTTTGAACAATGTTACAATGCTCCTCCTATTTTTCAGACAGTTTCATGCTCCTCATATTTTTGACACCTTTTGAAGCTCTTCATATATTTCACACCTTTTGAAGTTCTTCATATATTTCACACTTTTTCAGGCTCTTCATGTTTTTCAACACCACTTCATGCTTCTTCTATTTCTCAGACCATTTCATGCTCATCTCAGTTTTGACAGCTTTTGAAGCTCTTCATATTTTTCACACCTTTTGAAGCTCTTCATATTTTTCACACCTTTTCAGGCTCTTCATGTTTTTCAACACTGCTTCATGCTCCTCCTGTTTTTCAGACAGTTTCATGCTCCTCTCATTTCTGAAATGTTTTCAAGCTCTTCATATATTTCACATATTTTCAGGCTCTTAATGTTTTTCAACACCACTTCATGCTCCTCCTATTTTTCAGACGTTTCATGCTCATCTTATTTTTGACACCTTCTGAAGCTCTTCATAGTTTTCACAAATTTTCAGGCTCTTCATATTTTTAAACACCGCTTCTTGCTCGTCCTATTTTTCAGACCGTTTCATGCTCCTCATGTATTTCACACCGTTTGAAGCTCTTCATATTTTTCACACGTTTTCAGGCTCTTCATGTTTTTGAACAGAGTTTCATGCTGCTCTTGTTTTTCAGACCGTTTCATACTCCTCAAATTTTTGACACCTTTTGAAGCTCTTCATATTTTTCACATCTTTTCAGGCTCTTAATGTTTTTCAACACAGCTTCATGCTCCTTCTATTTTTCAGACCGTTTCATGCTCCCCATGTATTTCACACCTTTTGAAGCTCTTCATATTTTTCACATCTTTTCAGGCTCTTCATGTTTTTCAACACCACTTCATGCTCCTCCTATTTTTCAGACCGTTTCATGCTCATCTCATTTTTGACAGCTTTTCATGCTCTTCATATTTTTCACAGCTTTTGAAGCTCTTCATATTTTTCACACCTTTTCAGGCTCTTCATGTTATGAACATCGCTTCATGCTCCTCCTTTAATTCAGACGGTTTCATGCTCCTCATATTTTTGACACCTTTTGAAGCTCTTCATATTTTACACACCTTTTCACGCTCTTCATGATTTTCAACACGGCTTCATGTTCCTCTTATTTTTCAGACCGTTTCATGCTCCTCATATTTTTCACACCTTTTCAGGCTCTTCATGTTTATGAACACCGCTTCATGCTCCTCCTATAATTCAGACGGTTTCATGCTCCTCATATTTTTGACACCTTTTGAAGCTCTTCATATTTTTCTCACATTTTAAGGCTCTTCATGTTTTTCAACACCGTGTCATGCTCCTCCTGTTTCTCAGACGGTTTCATGCTCCTCATAATTTTCACACCTTTAAAGCTCTTCATATTTTCACACCTTTTCTGGTTCTCATGTTTTTGAACACAGCTTCATGGTCCTCCTATTTTTCAGACCGTTTCATGCTCCTCATATATTTCACATCGTTTGAAGATCTTCCTATTTTTCAGACCTTTTCAGGCTCCTCATATTTTTGACACCTTTAGAAGCTCTTCCTATTTTAACACCTTTTCAGGCTCTTCATGTTGTTGAACACCATTTCATGCTCCTCATATTTTGACAACTATTGAAACTCTTCATATTTTTCAGACAGTTTCATGCTCCTCATATTTTTGACACCCCTGAAGCTCTTCATATATTTCACAGCTTTTCAGGCTCTTCAGGTTTTTGAACATCGTTTCATGCTCCTCCTATTTTTCAGAACCTTCCATGCTCCTCATATTTTTCAAACCTTTTGGAGCTCTTCATATTTTTCACACCTTTTCTGGCTCTTCATATTTTTCAACACCACTTCATGCTCCTCCTATCTTTAGAACGTTTAATGCTTCCCATAGTTTGGACACCTTTTGAAACTCTTCATATTTTTCAAACCTTTTCAGGCTATTCATGTTTCTCAACACCATTTCATGCTCCTCCTATTTCAGACCGTTTCATGCTCCTCATATTTTTGACAAGTTTTGAAACTCTTCATTTTTTTCTCACCTTTTCAGGATCTTCATGTTTTTCAAAACCGCTTCATGCTCCTCCTGTTTTTCAGAACGTTTCATACTTCTCATATTTTTGACACCTTTTGAAGCTCTTCATATTTTTCACAGCTTTTCAGGCTCTTCATGTTTTTGAACACCCCTTCATGCTCCTATTCGTTTTCAGACCGTTTCATACTCCTCATATTTTTGACAACTTTTGAAGCTCTTCATTTATTTCACTCCTTTACTGGCTCTTCATGTTTTTCAACACCGCTTCATGCTCCTCCTATTTTTTAGACCGTTTCATGTTCCACATATATTACACACCTTTTGAAGCTCTTCATAATTTTCACACCTTTCCAGGCTCTTCATGTTTTTGAACACCGTTTCATGCTCCTCCTATGTTGCAGACCGTTTCCTGCTCCTAATATTTTTGACACCTTTTGAAGCTCTTCGTATTTTTCACACCTTTTCAGGCTCTTCATGTTTTTGAACACCGCTTCATGCTCCTCCTATTTTTCAGACCGTTTCATGCTCCTCATGTTTTTCACACCTTTTGAAGCTCTTCATATTTTTCACACCTTTTCAGTCTCTTCATGTTTTGAACACCGCTTCATGATCCTCCTATTTTTCAGACCGTTTCATGCTCCGCATATATTTCACACGTTTTGAAGCTCTTCATATTTTTCACACCTTTTCGGGTTCTCATGTTTTTGAACACAGCTTCATGCTTCTCATATTTTTCAGACGATTTCATGCTTCTCATATATTTCACACCTTTTGAAGCTCTTCCTATTTTTCAGACCTTTTCAGCTCTTCATGTTTTTCAACAGCATTTCATGCTCCTCCTATTTTTCAGACCGTTTCATGCTCCTCATATTTTTGACACCTTTTGAATATCTTCATTTTATTCACACCTTTTCAGGCTCTTCATGTTTTTCAACAGCATTTCATGCTCCTCCTATTTTTTAGACCGTTTCATGCTCATCTCATTTTTGACACCTTTTGAAGCTCTTCATATTTTTCACACCTTTTGAAGCTCTTCATATTTTCACACCTTTTCAGGCTCTTCATGTTGTTCAACACCGCTTCATGCTCCTCCTATTTTTCAGATCGTTTCATGCTTCTCATATTATTGACACCTTTTGAAGCTCTTCATATTTTCACATTTTTGAAGCTCTTCATAATTTTACAAGTTTTCAGACTCTTCATGTTTTTCACCACCGCCTCATGCTCCTCCTATTTTTCAGACCGTTTCATGCTCCTCGTATTATTGACACCTTTGAAGCTCTTCATATTTTCACATTTTTGAAGCTCTTCATATTTTTCACACCTTTTCAGGCACTTCGTGTTTTTGAACACCTTTCATGCTCCTCCTATTTTTCAGACCTTTTCATGATTCTCATATTTTTGACACCTTTTGAAGCTCTTCATATTTTTCACAGCTTTTCAGGCTCTTCATGTTTTTGAACACCCCTTCATGCTCCTATTCGTTTTCAGACCGTTTCATACTCCTCATATTTTTGACAACTTTTGAAGCTCTTCATTTATTTCACTCCTTTACTGGCTCTTCATGTTTTTCAACACCGCTTCATGCTCCTCCTATTTTTTAGACCGTTTCATGTTCCACATATATTACACACCTTTTGAAGCTCTTCATAATTTTCACACCTTTCCAGGCTCTTCATGTTTTTGAACACCGTTTCATGCTCCTCCTATGTTGCAGACCGTTTCCTGCTCCTAATATTTTTGACACCTTTTGAAGCTCTTCGTATTTTTCACACCTTTTCAGGCTCTTCATGTTTTTGAACACCGCTTCATGCTCCTCCTATTTTTCAGACCGTTTCATGCTCCTCATGTTTTTCACACCTTTTGAAGCTCTTCATATTTTTCACACCTTTTCAGTCTCTTCATGTTTTGAACACCGCTTCATGATCCTCCTATTTTTCAGACCGTTTCATGCTCCGCATATATTTCACACGTTTTGAAGCTCTTCATATTTTTCACACCTTTTCGGGTTCTCATGTTTTTGAACACAGCTTCATGCTTCTCATATTTTTCAGACGATTTCATGCTCCTCATATATTTCACACCTTTTGAAGCTCTTCCTATTTTTCAGACCTTTTCAGCTCTTCATGTTTTTCAACAGCATTTCATGCTCCTCCTATTTTTCAGACCGTTTCATGCTCCTCATATTTTTGACACCTTTTGAATATCTTCATTTTATTCACACCTTTTCAGGCTCTTCATGTTTTTCAACAGCATTTCATGCTCCTCCTATTTTTTAGACCGTTTCATGCTCATCTCATTTTTGACACCTTTTGAAGCTCTTCATATTTTTCACACCTTTTGAAGCTCTTCATATTTTCACACCTTTTCAGGCTCTTCATGTTGTTCAACACCGCTTCATGCTCCTCCTATTTTTCAGATCGTTTCATGCTTCTCATATTATTGACACCTTTTGAAGCTCTTCATATTTTCACATTTTTGAAGCTCTTCATAATTTTACAAGTTTTCAGACTCTTCATGTTTTTCACCACCGCCTCATGCTCCTCCTATTTTTCAGACCGTTTCATGCTCCTCGTATTATTGACACCTTTGAAGCTCTTCATATTTTCACATTTTTGAAGCTCTTCATATTTTTCACACCTTTTCAGGCACTTCGTGTTTTTGAACACCTTTCATGCTCCTCCTATTTTTCAGACCTTTTCATGATTCTCATATTTTTGACACCTTTTGAAGCTCTTCATATTTTTCACACCTTTTGAAGCTCTTCATATATTTCACACCTTTTCAGGCTCTTCATTTTTTCAACACCACTTTATGCTCCTCCTATTTTTCAGACATTTTCTTGCTCATCCAATTTTTGACACCTTTTGAAGCTCTTCATATTTTTCACACCTTTTGAAGCTCTTCATATTTTTCACACCTTTTCAGGTTCTTCATGTTTTTGAACACCGTTTCATGCTCCTCCAATTTTTCAGACCGTTTCACGCTCCTCATATTTTTAACACATTTTGAAGCTCTTCATATATTTCACACCTTTTCAGGCTCTTCAGGTTTTTGAACACAGCTTCATGCTCCTCCAATTTTTCAGACCGTTTCACGCTCCTCATATTTTTAACACATTTTGAAGCTCTTCATATATTTCACACCTTTTCAGGCTCTTCATTTTTTTGAACACAGCTTCATGCTCCTCCTATTTTTCAGACCGTTTCATGCTCCTCATATATTTGACAACTTTTGAAGCTCTTCATATTTTTCACATCCTTTCAGGCTCTTCATGTTTTTCAACACCGCTTCATGCTCCTCCTATTTTTCAGAGAGTTTCATGCTCCTCATAGTTTTGACACCTTTGAAGCTCTTCATATATTCACAGCTTTACAGGCTATTCACCTTTTTCAACACCAATTCGTGCTCCTCCTATTTTTCAGAGAGTTTCATGCTCCTCATGTATTTCACACCTTTTGAAGCTCTTCATATATTTTACACCTTTCCAGGCTATTCATCTTTTCAATACCGCTTCATGCTACTCCTATTTTTCAAACCGTATCATGCTCCTCCTATTTTTGACACCTTGTGAAGCTTTTCATATTCTTCACACCTTTCAGGTTCTTCATGTTTTTCAAGACCACATCATGCTGCTCGTATTTTTCAGACCGTTTCATGCTCCTCATATTTTTGACACCTTTTGAAACTCTTCATATATGTCACTCCTTTTCAGGCTCTTCATTTTTTGAACACCACTTCATGCTCCTCCTATTTTTCAGACCGTTTCATGCTCATCACATTTTTGACACCTTTTGAAGCTTTTCAGATTTTTCACACCTTTTCAGGCTCTTCATGTTTTTCAACACCACTTCAAGCTCCTCCAGGTTTGCAGACCGTTTCATGCTCCTCATATTTTTCACACCTTTTGAAGCTCTTCATATTTTTTCACACCTTTTCAGGCTTTTCATGTTTTTGAACACCGCTTCATGCTCCTCCTATTTTTCAGACCGTTTCTTGCTCCTCATATTTTTGACACCGTTTGAAGCTCTTCATATTTTTCTCACCTTTTCAGGCTCTTCATGTTTTTGAACACCGCTTCATGCTCCTGCTATATTTCAGACTGTTTCATGGTCCTCATATTTTTGACATCTTTTGAAGCTTTTCATATTTTTCACACCTTTTCAGTCTCTTCATGTTTTTCAAAAACGCTTCTTGCTCCTCCTATTTTTCAGACCGTTTCATGCTCATCTCATTTTTGACACGTTTTGAAGCTCTTCATATTTTTCACAACTTTTGAAGCTCTTCATACTTTTAACACCTTTTCAGGCTCTTCATGTTTTTCAACACCGCTTCATTCTCCTCCTATTTTTCAGACCGTTTCATGCTCCTCATATTTTTGACACCTTTTCAAGCTCTTCATATATTTCACACATTGTGAAGCTCTTCATATATTTCACACCATTTCAGGATCTTCATGTTTTTGAACACCATTTCATGCTCCTCCTATGTTGCAAACCGTTTCATTCTCCTCATATTTTTGACACCTTTTGAATATCTTCATTTTATTCACACCTTTTCAGGCTCTTCATGTTTTTCAACACCGCTTCATTCTCCTCCTATTTTTCAGACCGTTTCATGCTCCTCATATTTTTGACACCTTTTGAAGCTTTTCATATTTTTCACACATTGTGAAGCTCTTCATATATTTCACACCATTTCAGGATCTTCATGTTTTTCAACACCACTTCATGCTCCTCCTATTTTTCAGACCGTTTCATTCTCCTCATATTTTTGACACCTTTTGAAGCTCTTCATATATTTCACACCTTTTCAGGCTCTTCATGTTTTTAACACCACTTCATGCTCCTCCTATTTTTCAGACCATTTCCAGCTCATTGATTTTTGACACCTTTTGAATCTCTTCATATTTTTCACACCTTTTGAAGCTCTTAATATTTTTCACAGCTTTTCAGTCTCTTCATGATTTTGAACACCGCTTCATGCTCCTCCTATTTTTCAGACCCTTTCATGCTAATCTAATTTTGACACCTTTTGAAGGTCTTCATATTTTTCACACCTTTTGAAGCTCTTCATATTTTTCACACCTTTTCAGGCTCTTCATGTTTTTCCACACCACTTCATGCTCCTCCTATTTTTCAGAGAGTTTCATGCTCGTCATGTATTTCACACCTTTAGAAGCTCTTCATACTTTTCACACCTTTTCAGGCTCTTCATGTTTTTAAACACCGCTTCATGCTACGCCTATGTTTCAGACCGTTTAATCCTCCTCATGTATTCCACACCTTTTGAATCTCTTCATATTTTTCACACCTTTTCAGGCTCTTCATGTTTTTGAACACCATTTCATGCTCCTCCTATGTTGCAAACCGTTTCATTCTCCTCATATTTTTGACACCTTTTCAAGCTCTTCATATTTTTCACACCTTTTCAGGCTCTTCATGTTTTTGAACACCGCTTCATGCTCCTCCTATTTTTCAGACCGTTTCAGGCTCCTCATAATTTTCACACCTTTTGAAGCTCTTCATATTTCTCACACCTTTTCAGGCTCTTCATGTTTTTCAACACCGCTTCATGCTCCTCCTATTTTTCAGACCGTTTCATGCTCATCTCAGTTTTGACACCTTTTGAAGCTTTTCATATTTTTCACAGCTTTTCAGGCTCTTCATGTTTTTGATCACCTCTTCATGCTCCTCCTATTTTTCAGACCGTTTCAGACTCCTCATATTTTTCACACCTTTTGAAGGTCTTCATATTTCTCACACCTTTTCAGGCTCTTCATCATTTTGAACACCGCTTCATGCTCCTCCTATTTTTCAGACCGTATCATGCTCCTCATATTTTTCACACCTTTTGAAGCTCTTCATATTTTTCACACCTTTTCAGGCTCTTCATATTTTTAAACACGACTTCATGCTCCTCTTTTTTTTCGGACCGTTTCATGCTCATCTCATTTTTGACACCTTTTGAAGCTTTGCATATTTTTCACATCTTTTGAAGCTCTTCATATTTTTCACATTTTTGAAGCTCTTCATATTTTCACACGATTTCAGACTCTTCATGTTTTACAACACCGGTTCATGCTCCTGCGATTTATCATACCGTTTCATACTCCTCATATTTTTGACACCTTTTAAAGCTCTTCATATTTTTCACACCTTTTCATCCTCTTCAAGTTTTTGAACACCGCTTCATCCTCCTCCTATTTTTAAGACCGTTTCATGCTCCTCATATTGTTGACACCTTTTGAAGCTCTTCATATGTCTCACACCTTTTCAGTCTCTTCATATTTTTCAACATCGCTTCATGCTCCTCCTAATTTTCAGACCGTTTCATGCTCCTCATATTGTTGACACCTTTTGAAGCTCTTCATATGTCTCACACCTTTTCAGGCTCTTCATGTTTTTGAACACCGTTTCATGTTCCTCCTATTTTTCAGACGGTTTCATGCCCCTCATATTTTGACACCTTTTGTAGCTCTTCATATTTTTCACACTTTTTCAAGATCTTCATGTTTTTCAACATCACTTCATGCTCCTCCTATTTTTCAGACCGTTTCATGTTCCTCATATTTTTGACACCTTTAGAAACTTTTCATATTTTTCACAGGTGTTCAGGCTCTTCATGTTTTACAACACCGCTTCATGCTCCTCCTATTTTTCAGACCGTTTCATTCTCCTCATAAATTTGACACATTTTAAAGCTCTTCATATATTTCACACCTTTTCAGGCTCTTCATTTTTTCAACACCGCTTCATGCTCCTCCTATTTTTCAGACCTTTCATACTCATCTCATTTTGACACCTTTTGTAGCTCTTCATGTTTTTCACATCTTTTGAAGCTCTTCATATTTTTCACACCTTTTCAGACTCTTCATGTTCTTCAACACCGCTTCATGCTCCTCCTATTTTTCAAACCATATCATGCTCCTCATATTTTTCACACCTTTTGAAGCTCTTCATATTTTTCAAACCTTTTCAGGCTCTTCATGTTTTTGAACACCACTTCATGCTCCTTCTATTTTTCAGAGAGTTTCATGCTCCTCATGTATTTCACACCTTTTGAAGCTCTTCATGTTTTTGAACACCGTTTCATGCTCCTCCTATTTTTCAGACGGTTTCATGCTCCTCATATTTTGACACCTTTTGAAGCTCTTCATAGTTTTCACACCTTTTCAGGCTCTTCATGTTTTTCCACACCACTTCATGCTTCTCCTATTTTTCAACCGTTTCATGCTCCTCATGAATTTCACACCTTTTGAAGCTCTTCATATTTTTCACAACTTTTCAGGCTCTTCATTTTTCTGATCACCGTTTCATGCTCCTCCTATCTTTCAGAGAGTTTCATGCTTCTCATATTTTTGAAACCATTTGAAGCTCTTCATATTTATCACACCTTTTCAGGTTCCTCATGTTTTTGATCACCGTTTCATGCTCCTCCTATTTTTCAGAACGTTACATGCTCCTCATATTTTTCACACCTTTTGAAGCTCTTCATATTTTTCACACCTTTTCAGGCTCTTCATGTTTTTAACACCACTTCATGCTACTCCTATTTTTCAGACCATTTCCTGCTCATCGATTTTTGATACCTTTAGAAGCTCTTCATATTTTTAACACCTTTTCAGGCTCTTCATGTTTTTGAACACCGCTTCATGCTCCTCCTATATTCCAGACCGTTTCATGCTCCTCATTTATTTCACACCTTTTGAAGCTCTTCATATTTTTCACACCTTTCAGGCTCGTCATGTTTTTGAACACCGCTTCAAGCTCCTCCTATTTTTCAGACCGTTTCATGCTCCTCATATTTTTCACACCTTTTGAAGCTCTTCATATTTTTCACACCTTTTCAGGCTCTTCATGTTTTTAACACCACTTCATGCTCCTCCTATTTTTCAGACCATTTCCTGCTCATCGATTTTTGATACCTTTTGAAGCTCTTCATATTTTTCACACCTTTTGAAGCTCTTAATATTTTTCACACCTTTTCAGGCTCTTCATGTTTTTCCACACCATTTCATGCTCCTCCTATTTTTCAGAGAGTTTCATGCTCGTCATGTATTTCACACCTTTTGAAGCTCTTCATACTTTTCACACCTTTTCAGGCTCTTCATGTTTTTAAACACCGCTTCATGCTACGCCTATGTTTCAGACCGTTTAATCCTCCTCATGTATTCCACACCTTTTGAAACTCTTCATATTTTTCACACCTTTTCAGGCTCTTCATGTTTTTGAACACCATTTCATGCTCCTTCTATGTTGCAGACCGTTTCATTCTCCTCATATTTTTGACACCTTTTCAAGCTCTTCATATATTTCACACCTTTTCAGCCTCTTCATGTTTTTCAACACCGCTTCATCCTCCTCCAATTTTTCAGAACGTTTCGTGCTCCTCATACTTTTCACACCTTTTGAAGCTCTTCATATTTTTCACACCTTTTCAGGCTCTTCATGTTTTTGAACACCGCTTCATGCTCCTCCTATTTTTCAGACCGTTTCATGCTCATCTCAGTTTTGACACCTTTTGAAGCTTTGCATATTTTTCACAGCTTTTCATGCTCTTCATGTTTTTGAACACCGCTTCATGCTCCTCCTATTTTTCAGACCGTTTCAGACTCCTCATAATTTTCACACCTTTTGAAGGTCTTCATATTTCTCACACCTTTTCAGGCTCTTCATCTTTTTGAACACCGCTTCATGCTCCTCCTATTTTTCAGACCGTATCATGCTCCTCATATTTTTCACACCTTTTGAAGCTCTCATATTTTTCACACCTTTTCAGGCTCTTCATGTTTTTGAACACCGCTTCATGCTCCTCCTATTTTTCAGACCGTATTATGCTCCTCATGTATTTCACACATTTTGAAGCTCTTCATATTTTTCACACCTTTTCAGACTCTTCATGTTTTTCAACACCGCTTCATGCTCCTCGTATTTTTCAGACCGTTTCATGCTCCTCATATTTTTCACACCTTTTGAAGCTCTTCATATTTTCAAACCTTTTCAGGCTCTTCATGTTTTTGAACACCACTTCATGCTCCTTCTATTTTTCAGAGAGTTTCATGCTCCTCATGTATTTCACACCTTTTGAAGCTCTTCATGTTTTTGAACACCGTTTCATGCTCCTCCTATTTTTCAGACGGTTTCATGCTCCTCATATTTTGACACCTTTTGAAGCTCTTAATAGTTTTCACACCTTTTGAAGCTCTTCATATTTTTCACACCTTTTCAGGCTCTTCATGTTTTTGAACACCATTTCATGCTCCTCCTATGTTGCAGACCGTTTCATTCTCCTGATATTTTTGACACCTTTTCAAGCTCTTCATATATTTCACACCTTTTCAGCCTCTTCATGTTTTTCAACATCGGTTCATGCTCCTCCTAATTTTCAGAACGTTTCATGCTCTTCTCATTTTTGACACCTTTTGAAGCTTTTCATATTATTCACACCTTTTCAGACTCTTCATGTTTTTGAACTCCACTTCATGCTCCTCCTATTTTTTCGACCGTATCATGCTCCTCATATTTTTCACCCCTTTTGAAGCTCTTCATAATTTTCTCCCCTTTTCAGGCTCTTCATGTTTTTGTACAGCACTTCATGCTCCTCCTATTTTTCAGAGAGTTTCATGCTCGTCATGTATTTCACACCTTTTGAAGCTCTTCATACTTTTCACACCTTTTCAGGCCCTTCATGTTTTTCCACACCACTTCATGCTCCTCCTATTTTTCAGAGAGTTTCATGCTCTTCATATATTTCACACCTTTTGAAGCTCTTCATACTTTTCACACCTTTTCAGGCTCTTCATGTTTTTAAACACCGCTTCATGCTACGCCTATGTTTCAGACCGTTTAATCCTCCTCATGTATTCCACACCTTTTGAAGCTCTTCATACTTTTCACACCTTTTCAGGCTCTTCATGTTTTTCAACACCGCTTCATTCTCCTCCTATTTTTCAGACCGTTTCATGCTCCTCATATTTTTGAAACCTTTTGAAGCTTTTCATATTTTTCACACTTTTCAGGCTCCTCATGTTTTTCAACACCATTTCATGCTCCTCCTATTTTTCAGACCGTTTCATGCTCCTCATATTTCTGACACTTTTTGAAGCTCCTCATATTTTTCACACATTGTGAAGCTCTTCATATATTTCACACCATTTCAGGATCTTCATGGTTTTCAACACCACTTCATGCTCCTCCTATTTGTCAGACCGTTTCATTCTCCTCATATTTTTGACACCTTTTTAAGCTCTTCATATATTTCACACATTTTCAGGCTCTGCACGTTTTTAACACCACTTCATTCTCCTCCTATTTTTCAGACCATTTCCAGCTCATTGATTTTTGACACCTTTTGAATCTGTTCATATTTTTCACACCTTTTGAAGCTCTTAATATTTTTCACACCTTTTCAGGCTCTTCATGATTTTGAACACCGCTTCATGCTCCTCCTATATTTCAGACCCTTTCATGCAAATATAATTTTGACACCTTTTGAAGGTCTTCATATTTTTCACACCTTTTGAAGCTCTTCATATTTTTCACACCTTTTCAGACTCTTCATGTTTTTCCACACCACTTCATGCTCCTATATTTTTCAGAGAGTTTCATGCTCGTCATGTATTTCACACCTTTTGAAGCTCTTCATACTTTTCACACCTTTTCAGGCTCTTCATGTTTTTAAAAACCGCTTCATTCTCCTCCTATTTTTCAGACCGTTTCATGCTCCTCATATTTTTGACACCTTTTGAAGCTTTTCATATTTTTCACACATTGTGAAGCTCTTCATATATTTCACACCATTTCAGGATCTTCATGTTTTTCAACACAACTTCATGCTCCTCCTATTTTTCAGACCGTTTCATTCTCCTCATATTTTTGACACCTTTTGAAGCTCTTCATATATTTCACACCTTTTCAGGCTCTTCATGTTTTTAACACCACTTCATGCTCCTCCTATTTTTCAGACCATTTCCAGCTCATTGATTTTTGACACCTTTTGAATCTCTTCATATTTTTCACACCTTTTGAAGCTCTTAATATTTTTCACACCTTTTCAGGCTCTTCATGATTTTGAACACCGCTTCATGCTCCTCCTATTTTTCAGACCCTTTCATGCTAATCTAATTTTGACACCTTTTGAAGGTCTTCATATTTTTCACACCTTTTGAAGCTCTTCATATTTTTCACACCTTTTCAGGCTCTTCATGTTTTTCCACACCACTTCATGCTCCTCCTATTTTTCAGAGAGTTTCATGCTCGTCATGTATTTCACACCTTTTGAAGCTCTTCATACTTTTCACACCTTTTCAGGCTCTTCATGTTTTTAAACACCGCTTCATGCTACGCCTATGTTTCAGACCGTTTAATCCTCCTCATGTATTCCACACTTTTTGAATCTCTTCATATTTTTCACACCTTTTCAGGCTCTTCATGTTTTTGAACACCATTTCATGCTCCTCCTATGTTGCAAACCGTTTCATTCTCCTCATATTTTTGACACCTTTTCAAGCTCTTCATATATTTCACACCTTTTCAGGCTCTTCATGTTTTTCAACACCGCTTCATCCTCCTCCTATTTTTGAGATTGTTTCATGCTCCTCATATATTTGACACCTTTTGAAGCTCTTCATATTTTTCACACCTTTTCAGGCTATTCATGTTTTTGAACACCGCTTCATGCTCCTCCTATTTTTCAGACCGTTTCATGCTCATCTCAGTTTTGACACCTTTTGAAGCTTTGCATATTTTTCACAGCTTTTCAGGCTCTTCATGTTTTTGATCACCTCTTCATGCTCCTCCTATTTTTCAGACCGTTTCAGACTCGTCATATTTTTCACACCTTTTGAAGGTCTTCATATTTCTCACACCTTTTCAGGCTCTTCATCTTTTTGAACACCGCTTCATGCTCCTCCTATTTTTCAGACCGTATCATGCTCCTCATATTTTTCACACCTTTTGAAGCTCTTCATATTTTTCACACCTTTTCAGGCTCTTCATATTTTTAAACACGACTTCATGCTCCTCTTTTTTTTCGGACCGTTTCATGCTCATCTCATTTTTGACACCTTTTGAAGCTTTGCATATTTTTCACATCTTTTGAAGCTCTTCATATTTTTCACATTTTTGAAGCTCTTCATATTTTCACACGATTTCAGACTCTTCATGTTTTACAACACCGGTTCATGCTCCTGCAATTTATCATACCGTTTCATACTCCTCATATTTTTGACACGTTTTGAGGCTCTTCATATTTTTCACACCTTTTCAGGCTCTTCATGTTTTTGAACACCGTTTCATAATCCTCCTATTTTTCAGACCGTTTCATGCTCCTCATATTTTTGACACCTTTTCAAGCTCTTCATATATTTCACACCTTTTCAGCCTCTTCATGTTTTTCAACACCGCTTCATCCTCCTCCAATTTTTCAGAACGTTTCGTGCTCCTCATACTTTTCACACCTTTTGAAGCTCTTCATATTTTTCACACCTTTTCAGGCTCTTCATGTTTTTGAACACCGCTTCATGCTCCTCCTATTTTTCAGACCGTTTCATGCTCATCTCAGTTTTGACACCTTTTGAAGCTTTGCATATTTTTCACAGCTTTTCAGGCTCTTCATGTTTTTGAACACCGCTTCATGCTCCTCCTATTTTTCAGACCGTTTCAGACTCCTCATAATTTTCACACCTTTTGAAGGTCTTCATATTTCTCACACCTTTTCAGGCTCTTCATGTTTTTGAACACCGCTTCATGCTCCTCCTATTTTTCAGACCGTATCATGCTCCTCATATTTTTCACACCTTTTGAAGCTCTCATATTTTTCACACCTTTTCAGGCTCTTCATGTTTTTGAACACCGCTTCATGCTCCTCCTATTTTTCAGACCGTATTATGCTCCTCATGTATTTCACACATTTTGAAGCTCTTCATATTTTTCACACCTTTTCAGACTCTTCATGTTTTTCAACACCGCTTCATGCTCCTCGTATTTTTCAGACCGTTTCATGCTCCTCATATTTTTCACACCTTTTGAAGCTCTTCATATTTTCAAACCTTTTCAGGCTCTTCATGTTTTTGAACACCACTTCATGCTCCTTCTATTTTTCAGAGAGTTTCATGCTCCTCATGTATTTCACACATTTTGAAGCTCTTCATGTTTTTGAACACCGTTTCATGCTCCTCCTATTTTTCAGACGGTTTCATGCTCCTCATATTTTGACACCTTTTGAAGCTCTTAATAGTTTTCACACCTTTTGAAGCTCTTCATATTTTTCACACCTTTTCAGGCTCTTCATGTTTTTGAACACCATTTCATGCTCCTCCTATGTTGCAGACCGTTTCATTCTCCTGATATTTTTGACACCTTTTCAAGCTCTTCATATATTTCACACCTTTTCAGCCTCTTCATGTTTTTCAACATCGGTTCATGCTCCTCCTAATTTTCAGAACGTTTCATGCTCTTCTCATTTTTGACACCTTTTGAAGCTTTTCATATTATTCACACCTTTTCAGACTCTTCATGTTTTTGAACTCCACTTCATGCTCCTCCTATTTTTTCGACCGTATCATGCTCCTCATATTTTTCACCCCTTTTGAAGCTCTTCATATTTTTCTCCCCTTTTCAGGCTCTTCATGTTTTTGTACAGCACTTCATGCTCCTCCTATTTTTCAGAGAGTTTCATGCTCGTCATGTATTTCACACCTTTTGAAGCTCTTCATACTTTTCACATCTTTTCAGGCCCTTCATGTTTTTCCACACCACTTCATGCTCCTCCTATTTTTCAGAGAGTTTCATGCTCTTCATATATTTCACACCTTTTGAAGCTCTTCATACTTTTCACACCTTTTCAGGCTCTTCATGTTTTTAAACACCGCTTCATGCTACGCCTATGTTTCAGACCGTTTAATCCTCCTCATGTATTCCACACCTTTTGAAGCTCTTCATACTTTTCACACCTTTTCAGGCTCTTCATGTTTTTCAACACCGCTTCATTCTCCTCCTATTTTTCAGACCGTTTCATGCTCCTCATATTTTTGAAACCTTTTGAAGCTTTTCATATTTTTCACACTTTTCAGGCTCCTCATGTTTTTCAACACCATTTCATGCTCCTCCTATTTTTCAGACCGTTTCATGCTCCTCATATTTCTGACACTTTTTGAAGCTCCTCATATTTTTCACACATTGTGAAGCTCTTCATATATTTCACACCATTTCAGGATCTTCATGGTTTTCAACACCACTTCATGCTCCTCCTATTTGTCAGACCGTTTCATTCTCCTCATATTTTTGACACCTTTTTAAGCTCTTCATATATTTCACACATTTTCAGGCTCTGCACGTTTTTAACACCACTTCATTCTCCTCCTATTTTTCAGACCATTTCCAGCTCATTGATTTTTGACACCTTTTGAATCTGTTCATATTTTTCACACCTTTTGAAGCTCTTAATATTTTTCACACCTTTTCAGGCTCTTCATGATTTTGAACACCGCTTCATGCTCCTCCTATATTTCAGACCCTTTCATGCAAATATAATTTTGACACCTTTTGAAGGTCTTCATATTTTTCACACCTTTTGAAGCTCTTCATATTTTTCACACCTTTTCAGACTCTTCATGTTTTTCCACACCACTTCATGCTCCTATATTTTTCAGAGAGTTTCATGCTCGTCATGTATTTCACACCTTTTGAAGCTCTTCATACTTTTCACACCTTTTCAGGCTCTTCATGTTTTTAAAAACCGCTTCATTCTCCTCCTATTTTTCAGACCGTTTCATGCTCCTCATATTTTTGACACCTTTTGAAGCTTTTCATATTTTTCACACATTGTGAAGCTCTTCATATATTTCACACCATTTCAGGATCTTCATGTTTTTCAACACAACTTCATGCTCCTCCTATTTTTCAGACCGTTTCATTCTCCTCATATTTTTGACACCTTTTGAAGCTCTTCATATATTTCACACCTTTTCAGGCTCTTCATGTTTTTAACACCACTTCATGCTCCTCCTATTTTTCAGACCATTTCCAGCTCATTGATTTTTGACACCTTTTGAATCTCTTCATATTTTTCACACCTTTTGAAGCTCTTAATATTTTTCACACCTTTTCAGGCTCTTCATGATTTTGAACACCGCTTCATGCTCCTCCTATTTTTCAGACCCTTTCATGCTAATCTAATTTTGACACCTTTTGAAGGTCTTCATATTTTTCACACCTTTTGAAGCTCTTCATATTTTTCACACCTTTTCAGGCTCTTCATGTTTTTCCACACCACTTCATGCTCCTCCTATTTTTCAGAGAGTTTCATGCTCGTCATGTATTTCACACCTTTTGAAGCTCTTCATACTTTTCACACCTTTTCAGGCTCTTCATGTTTTTAAACACCGCTTCATGCTACGCCTATGTTTCAGACCGTTTAATCCTCCTCATGTATTCCACACTTTTTGAATCTCTTCATATTTTTCACACCTTTTCAGGCTCTTCATGTTTTTGAACACCATTTCATGCTCCTCCTATGTTGCAAACCGTTTCATTCTCCTCATATTTTTGACACCTTTTCAAGCTCTTCATATATTTCACACCTTTTCAGGCTCTTCATGTTTTTCAACACCGCTTCATCCTCCTCCTATTTTTGAGATTGTTTCATGCTCCTCATATATTTGACACCTTTTGAAGCTCTTCATATTTTTCACACCTTTTCAGGCTATTCATGTTTTTGATCACCTCTTCATGCTCCTCCTATTTTTCAGACCGTTTCAGACTCGTCATATTTTTCACACCTTTTGAAGGTCTTCATATTTCTCACACCTTTTCAGGCTCTTCATCTTTTTGAACACCGCTTCATGCTCCTCCTATTTTTCAGACCGTATCATGCTCCTCATATTTTTCACACCTTTTGAAGCTCTTCATATTTTTCACACCTTTTCAGGCTCTTCATATTTTTAAACACGACTTCATGCTCCTCTTTTTTTTCGGACCGTTTCATGCTCATCTCATTTTTGACACCTTTTGAAGCTTTGCATATTTTTCACATCTTTTGAAGCTCTTCATATTTTTCACATTTTTGAAGCTCTTCATATTTTCACACGATTTCAGACTCTTCATGTTTTACAACACCGGTTCATGCTCCTGCAATTTATCATACCGTTTCATACTCCTCATATTTTTGACACGTTTTGAGGCTCTTCATATTTTTCACACCTTTTCAGGCTCTTCATGTTTTTGAACACCGTTTCATAATCCTCCTATTTTTCAGACCGTTTCATGCTCCTCATATTTTTGACACCTTTTAAAGCTCTTCATATTTTTCACACCTTTTCATCCTCTTCAAGTTTTTGAACACCGCTTCATCCTCCTCCTGTTTTTAAGACCGTTTCATGCTCCTCATATTGTTGACACCTTTTGAAGCTCATCATATGTCTCACACCTTTTCAGTCTCTTCATATTTTTCAACATCGCTTCATGCTCCTCCTAATTTTCAGACCGTTTCATGCTCTTCTCATTTTTGACACCTTTTGAAGCTTTTCATATTATTCACACCTTTTCAGGCTCTTCATGTTTTTGAACTCCGCTTCATGCTCCTCCTATTTTTTCGACCGTATCATGCTCCTCATATTTTTCACCCCTTTTGAAGCTCTTAATATTTTTCTCCCCTTTTCAGGCTCTTCATGTTTTTGTACAGCACTTCATGCTCCTCCTATTTTTCAGAGAGTTTCATGCTCGTCATGTATTTCACACCTTTTGAAGCTCTTCATACATTTCACAACTTTTCAGGCCCTTCATGTTTTTCCACACCACTTCATGCTCCTCCTATTTTTCAGAGAGTTTCATGCTCTTCATATATTTCACACCTTTTGAAGCTCTTCATACTTTTCACACCTTTTCAGGCTCTTCATGTTTTTAAACATCGCTTCATGCTACGCTTATGTTTCAGACCGTTGAATCCTCCTCATGTATTCCACACCTTTTGAAGCTCTTCATACTTTTCACACCTTTTCAGGCTCTTCATGTTTTTCAACACCGCTTCATTCTCCTCCTATTTTTCAGACCGTTTCATGCTCCTCATATTTTTGAAACCTTTTGAAGCTTTTCATATTTTTCACACTTTTCAGGCTCCTCATGTTTTTCAACACCATTTCATGCTCCTCCTATTTTTCAGACCGTTTCATGCTCCTCATATTTCTGACACTTTTTGAAGCTCCTCATATTTTTCACACATTGTGAAGCTCTTCATATATTTCACACCATTTTAGGATCTTCATGTTTTTCAACACCACTTCATGCTCCTCCTATTTGTCAGACCGTTTCATTCTCCTCATATTTTTGACACCTTTTTAAGCTCTTCATATATTTCACACATTTTCAGGCTCTGCACGTTTTTAACACCACTTCATTCTCCTCCTATTTTTCAGACCATTTCCAGCTCATTGATTTTTGACACCTTTTGAATCTGTTCATATTTTTCACACCTTTTGAAGCTCTTAATATTTTTCACACCTTTTCAGGCTCTTCATGATTTTGAACACCGCTTCATGCTCCTCCTATTTTTCAGACCCTTTCATGCTAATCTAATTTTGACACCTTTTGAAGGTCTTCATATTTTTCACACCTTTTGAAGCTCTTCATATTTTTCACACCTTTTCAGACTCTTCATGTTTTTCCACACCACTTCATGCTCCTATATTTTTCAGAGAGTTTCATGCTCGTCATGTATTTCACACCTTTTGAGGCTCTTCATACTTTTCACACCTTTTCAGGCTCTTCATGTTTTTAAACACCGCTTCATGCTACGCCTATGTTTCAGACCGTTTAATCCTCCTCATGTATTCCACATCTTTTGAATCTCTTCATATTTTTCACACCTTTTCAGGCTCTTCATGTTTTTGAACACCATTTCATGCTCCTCCTATGTTGCAAACCGTTTCATTCTCCTCATATTTTTGACACCTTTTCAAGCTCTTCATATATTTCACACCTTTTCAGGCTCTTCATGTTTTTCAACACCGCTTCATCCTCCTCTTATTTTTGAGATTGTTTCATGCTCCTCATATATTTGACACCTTTTGAAGCTCTTCATATTTTTCACACCTTTTCAGGCTCTTCATGTTTTTGAACACCGCTTCATGCTCCTCCTATTTTTCAGACCGTTTCAGGCTCCTCATAATTTTCACACCTTTTGAAGCTCTTCATATTTCTCACACCTTTTCAGGCTCTTCATGTTTTTCAACACCGCTTCATGCTCCTCCTATTTTTCAGACCGTTTCATGCTCATCTCAGTTTTGACACCTTTTGAAGCTTTGCATATTTTTCACAGCTTTTCAGGCTCTTCATGTTTTTGAACACCTCTTCATGCTCCTCCTATTTTTCCGACCGTTTCAGACTCCTCATATTCTTCCCACCTTTGGAAGGTCTTCATATTTCTCACACCTTTTCAGGCTCTTCATCTTTTTGAACACCGCTTCATGCTTCTCCTATTTTTCAGACCGTATCATGCTCCTCATATTTTTCACACCTTTTGAAGCTCTTCATATTTTTCACACCTTTTCAGGCTCTTCATATTTTTAAACACGACTTCATGCTCCTCTTTTTTTTCGGACCGATTCATGCTCATCTCATTTTTGACACCTTTTGAAGCTTTGCATATTTTTCACATCTTTTGAAGGTCTTCATATTTTTCACATTTTTGAAGCTCTTCATATTTTCACACGATTTCAGACTCTTCATGTTTTACAACACCGGTTCATGCTCCTGCTATTTATCATACCGTTTCATGCTCATCTCATTTTTGACACCTTTTGAAGCTTTTCATATTTTTCACAACTCTTTAGGCTCTTCAGGTTTTTGAACACCGCTTCATGCTCCTCCTATTTTTCCGAGAGTTTCATGCTCCTAATTTATTTCACTCCTTTTGAAGCTCTTCATAATTTTCACACCTTTTCAGACTCTTCATGTTTTTAAACACCGCTTCATGCTACGCCTATGTTTCAGACCGTTTAATCCTCCTCATGTATTCCACACTTTTTGAAGCTCTTCATACGTTTCACACCTTTTCAGGCTCTTCATGTTTTTCAACACCGCTTCATTCTCCTCCTATTTTTTCAGACCGTTTCATGCTCCTCATATTTTTGACACCTTTTGAAGCTTTTCATATTTTTCACACTTTTCAGGCTCCTCATGTTTTTCAACACCATTTCATGCTCCTCCTATTTTTCAGACCGTTTCATGCTCCTCATATTTCTGACACTTTTTGAAGCTCCTCATATTTTTCACACATTGTGAAGCTCTTCATATATTTCACACCATTTCAGGATCTTCATGTTTTTCAACACCACTTCATGCTCCTCCTATTTTTCAGACCCTTTCATTCTCCTCATATTTTTGACAACTTTTGAAGCTCTTCATATATTTCACACCTTTTCAGGCTCTTCATGTTTTTAACACCGCTTCATGCTCCTCCTATTTTTCAGACCATTTCCAGCTCATTGATTTTTGACACCTTTTGAACCTCTTCATATTTTTCACACCTTTTGAAGCTCTTAATATTTTTCACACCTTTTCAGGGTCTTCATGTTTTTGAACACCGCTTCATGCTCCTCCTATTTTTCAGACCCTTTCATGCTAATCTAATTTTGACACCTTTTGAAGGTCTTCATATTTTTCACACCTTTTGAAGCTCTTCATATTTTTCACACCTTTTCAGGCTTCTCATGTTTTTGATCCCCGTTTCATGCTCCTCCTATTTTTCAGACCGTTTCATGCTCTTCATATTTTTGACGCCTTTTGAAGCTCTTTATATTTTTCACACCTTTTCAGGCTCTTCATATTTTCCACACCGTTTCATGCTGCTTCTATTTTTCAGACCGTTTCATCCTCATCTCATTTTTGATACCTTTTGAAGCTCTTCATATTTTTCACACGTTTTGAAGCTCTTCATATTTTTCACACCTTTTCAGGCTCTTTATGTTTTTGAACACCGCTTCATGCTCCCCCTATTTTTCAGACCGTTTCATCCTCATCTAATTTTTATACCTTTTGAAGCTCTTCATATTTTTCACATGTTTTGAAGCTCTTCATATTTTTCACACCTTTTCATGCTCTTTATGTTTTTGAACACCGCTTCATGGTTCTCCTATTCTTCAGAACGTTTCATGCTCCTCCTGTATTTCACACCTTTTGAAGCTCTTCATATTTTTCAAACCTTTTCAGGCTCTTCATGTTTTTGAACACCGTTTCATGCTTCCCCTATTTTCAGACCGTTTCATGCTCTTCATATTTTTGACACTTTTTGAAGCTCTTCATATTTTTGACACCTTTTGAAGCTCTTCATATATTTCACACCTTTTCAGGCTCTTCATGTTTTTCAACACCACTTCATGCTCCTCCTATTTTTCAGACCGTTTCATGCTCATCTAATTTTTGACACCTTTTGAAGCTCTTCATATATTTCACACCTTTTGAAGCTCTTCATATTTTTCACATTTTTGAACCTCTTCATATTTTTCACACTTTTTCAGGCTCTTCATGTTTTTCAACACCGCATCATGCTCCTGCTATTTTTCACACCGTTTCATACTCCTCATATTTTTGACACGTTTTGAGGCTCTTCATATATTTCACACCTTTTGAAGCTCTTCATATTTTTCACATTTTCGCAGCTCTTCATATTTTTCACACCTTTCCAGGCTCTTCATGTTTTTCAACACCGCTCATGCTCCTCCTATTTTTCAGACCGTTTCATTCTCCTCATATTTTTGACACCTTTTGAAGCTCTTCATGTTTTTCACACCTTTTCAGGCTCTTCTTTTTTTCAACACCACTTCATGCTCGTCCTATTTTTCAGACCGTTTCATGCTCATCTCATTTTTGACACCTTTTGAAGCTCTTCATATTTTTCACACCTTTTCAGGCTCTTCATGTTCTCTAACACCGCTTCATGCTCCTTCTATTTTTCAGACCGTTTCGTGCTCCTCCTATTCTTGACAGCTTTTGAAGCTCTTCATATTTTTCACACCTTTTCAGCCTCTTCATGATTTTGAACACCACTTCATGATGCTCCTATTTTTCAGAATGTTTCATGCTCCTCATATTTTTGACAACTTTTGAAGCTTTTCATATTTTTCACAACTTTTCAGGCTCTTCATGTTTTTGAACAGAGCTTCATGCTCCTCTTATTTTTCAGACCGTATCATACTCGTCATATTTTTCACACCTTTTGAACCTCTTCATATTTTTCACACCTTTTCAGTCTCTTCATGTTTTCCAACACAACTTCATGCTCATCCTATTTTCCAGACCGTTTCATGTTCCTCATGAATTTTACACCTTTTGAAGCTCTTCATATTTTTCACACCTTTTCAGGCTCTTCATGCATTTGAACACCTTTTCATGCTCCTCCTATCTTTCAGACCGTTTCATGCTCCTCAGAGTTTTGACACCTTTTGAAGCTCTTCATATTTTTCACACCTTTTGAAGCTCTTCATATTTTTTACACCTTTTCAGTCTCTTCATATTTTTCAAAACCACTTAGTGCTCCTCCTATTTTTCAGACCGTTTCATGCTCATCTCATTTTTGACAACTTTTGAAGCTCTTCATATTTTTCACATATTTTGAAGCTCTTCATATTTTACACACCTTTTCAGGCTCTTCATGTTTTTCAACACCGCTTCATGCTCATCCTATTTTTCAGACCGTTTCTTGCTCCTCATATTTTTGACGCCTTTGAAGCTCTTCATATTTTTCACACCTTTTCAGACTCTTCATGTTTTTCAACACTGCTTCATGCTCCTCCTATTTTTCAGACCGTTTCATGCTCCTCGTATTTTTGACACCTTTTGAAGCTCTTCATATTTTTCACACTTTTTCAGCCTCTTCATGATTTTCAACACCGTTTCATGCTCCTCCTATTTTTTAGACCATTTTATGCTCCTCATATTTTGACACCTTTTGAAGCTCTTCATTATTTCACAACTTTTCAGGTTCTTCATGTTTTCAACACCACTTCATGCTCCTCCTATATTTCTGACTGTGTCATGCTCCTCATATTTTAGACACCTTTTGAAGATCTTCATATTTTTCACACCTTTTCAGGCTCTTCATGTTTTAGAACACCGATTCATGCTCCTCATATTTTTCAGACCGTTTCATGCTCCTCATATTTGTGACATCTTTTGAAGTTCTTCATATTTTTCACACCTTTTCAGGCTCTTCATGTTTTTAAACACCACCTCATGCTCCTCCTAATATTCAGACCGTTACATGCTCCTCATATATTTGATATCTTTTGAAGCTCTTCATATTTTTCACACATTTTTATGTACTTCATGTTTTCAACACCACATCATGCTCCTATTTTTCAAACCGTTTCATGCTCCTCATATTTTGGATATCTTTTGAAGCTCGTCATATTTCTCACACCTTTTCCGGCTCTTCATGTTTTCAACACAGTTTCATGCTCCTCCTATTTTTCAGACCGTTTCATGCTCCTCATATTTCTGAAACCTTTTGAAATGCTTCAGATTTTTCACATGTTTTCAGGCTTTTCATGGTTTTCAGAACCGCTTCATGCTCCTCCTATTTTTCAGACCCTTTGATGCTCTTCATATTTTTGACATCTTTTGAAGCTCTTCATATTTTTCACACTTTTTCAGGCTCTTCATGTTTTTCAACACCGTTTCATGCTCCTCCTACTTTTCAGACCGTTTTATCTTCCTCATATTTTTGACAACTTTTGAAGCTCTTCATATATTTCACACCTTTTCAGGCTCTTAATGTTTTTCAACACCACTTCATGCTCCTCCTACTTTTCAGACCGTTTCATGCTCCACATATTTTTGACACCTTTTGAAGCTCTTCATATATTTCACAACTTTTCAGGTTCTTCATGATTTACAACACCACTCATGCTCCTCTTATTGTTCAAACTGATTCATGCTCGTCATAATTTTGACACCTTTTGAAGCTCTTCATAATTTTCATAGCTTTTCAGGCTCTTCATGTTTTTCAACACCACTTGATGCTCCTCATATTTTTGAGACCGATTCATGCTCCTCACATTTTTGACACCTTTTGAATCTCTTCATATTTTTCACACCTTTTCAGGCTCTTCATGTTTTCAAACACCACTTGTGGTCCTCCTATTTTTCAGAGCGTTTCATGCTCCTCATATTTTTGACACCTTTTGAAGCTCTTCATATATTTCACACCTTTTCAGGCTCTTCATGTTTTTGAACACCATTTCATGCTCCACTTATTTTTTTTTATTGTTATTTTTTTAAAATTTTTTTTTCTTTTTTTTATTTTTTTTCCCAGTCGGTTTTGTCATACATTGATATGAATCAGCCATGGATTTACATGTATTCCCAATCCCAATCCCCCCTCCCACCTCCCTCTCCACCCGATTCCTCTCGGTCTTCCCAGTGCACCAAGCCGGAGCACTTGTCTCGTGCATCCTACCTGGGCTGGTGATCTGTTTCACCATAGATAGCATACATGCTGTTCTTTTGAAATATCCCAACCTCGCATTCTCCCACAAAGTTCAAATGTCTTTTCTGTATTTCTGTGTCTCTTTTTCTGTTCTGCATATAGGGTTATCGTTATCACCTTTCTAAATTCCATATACATGTGTCAGCATGCTCTAATGTTCTTTATCTTTCTGGCTTACTTCACTCTGTATAATGGGCTCCAGCTTCATCCATCTCATTAGGACTGATTCAAATGAATTCTTTTTAATGGCTGAGTAATATTCCATGGTGTTTATGTACCACAGCTTTCTTATCCATTCATCTGCTGATGGGCATCTAGGTTGCTTCCATATCCTGGCTATTATAAACAGTGCTGCGATGAACATTGG
The DNA here is from genome assembly GCF_033118175.1 of Dama dama. Taxonomy (NCBI): domain Eukaryota; kingdom Metazoa; phylum Chordata; class Mammalia; order Artiodactyla; family Cervidae; genus Dama; species Dama dama. Next base: position 411,053 of record NW_026871045.1, read on the forward strand.
GGTGCACGTGTCTCTTTCAGACGAACCTATGAACACCTTATCTTTGACAAAGGAGGCAAGGATATACAATGGAAAAAAGACAACCTCTTTAACAAGTGGTGCTGGGAAAACTGGTCAACCACTTGTAAAAGAATGAAAATAGAACACTTTCTAACACCATACACAAAAATAAACTCAAAATGGATTAAAGATCTAAATGTAAGACCAGAAACTATAAAACTCCTAGAGGAGAAGATAGGCAAAACACTCTCCGACATAAATCAAAGCAAGATCCTCTATGACCCACCTCCCAGAATATTGGAAATAAAAGCAAAACTAAACAAATGGGACCTAATGAAACTTAAAAGCTTTTGCACTACAAAGGAAACTATAAGTAAGGTGAAAAGACAGCCCTCAAATTGGGAGAAAATAATAGCAAATGAAGAAACAGACAAAGGATTAATCTCAAAAATATACAAGCAAATCCTGCAGCTCAATTCCAGAAAAATAAATGACCCAATAAAAAATGAGCCAAAGAACTAAACAGACATTTCTCCAAAGAAGACATACAGATGGATAACAAACACATGAAAAGATGCTCAACATCACTCATTATTAGAGAAATGCAAATCAAAACCACAATGAGGTACCATTACATGCCAGTCAGGATGGCTGCTATCCAAAAGTTTACAAGCAATAAATGCTGGAGATGGTGTGGAGCAAAGGGAACCCTCTTACACTGTTGGTTGGAATGCACACTAGTACAGCCCCTATGGAAAACAGTGTGGAGATTTCTTAAAAAACTGGAAATAGAACTGCCATATGACCCAGCAATCCCACTTCTGGGCATACACACTGAGGAAACCAGATCCTCTTATTTTTCAGACCGTTTCAAGCTCCTCATATTTTTTACACCTTTTGAAGCTCTTCATATATTTCACACCTTTTCAGGCTCTTCATGCTTTTCAAATCCGCTTCATGCTCCTACTATTTTTCAGACTGTTTCATGCTCCTCATATTTTTGACACCTTTTGAAGCTCTTCATATTTTTCACACGTATTCAAGCTCTTCATCTTTTTCAACACCGCTTCATGCTCCTCCTATTTTTCAGACCGTTTCATGCTTCTCATATTTTTGACACCTTTTGAATCTCTTCATATTTTTCACAACTTTTCAGTTTCTTTATGTTTTTGAACACCGCTTCATGCTCCTCCCATTTTTCAGACCGTTTCATACTCCTCATATATTTGACACCTTTTGAAGCTCTTCATATTTTTCACAACTTTTCAGGTTCTTCATGTTTTCAACACCACTTCATGCTCCTCCTATATTTCTGACGGTGTCATGCTCCTCATATTTTTGACAAGTTTTGAAGCTCTTCATATTTTTCACACCTTTTCATACTCTTCATGTTTTTCTACACCGCTTCATGCTCCTCCTATTTTTGACATCTTTTGAACCTCTTCATATATTTCACACCTTTTCAGGGTTTTCATGTTTTTGAACACCGTTTCATGCTCCTGCTATTTTTCAGACCGTTTCATGCTCCTCATATTTTGACACCTTTTGAAGCTCTTCATATTTTTCACACGTTTTCAGGCTCTTCATATTTTTCAACAAGGTTTCATGCTCCTCCTATATTTCAGACCGTTTAATGCTCCCCATAATTTTGACACCTTTTGAAGCTCTTCATATTTTTCACACTTTTTCAGCCTCTTCATGATTTTCAACACCTTTTCATGCTCCTCCTATTTTTTAGACCATTTCATGCTCCTCATATTTTGACACCTCTTGATGCTCTTCATATTTTTCACAGCTTTTCAGGCTCTTCATGTTTTTGAACACCGATTCATGTTCCTCATATTTTTCAGTCTGTTTCATGCTCCTCATATTTGTGATATCTTTTGAGGCTCTTCATATTTTTCACACCTTTTCCGGCTCTTCATGTTTTTGAACACCACCTCATGCTCCTCCTAATATTCAGACCGTTACATGCTCCTCATATATTTGATATCTTTTGAAGCTCTTCATATTTTTCACACATTTTTATGCACTTCATGTTTTCAACACCACATCATGCTCCTTCTATTTTTCAAACCGTTTCATGCTCCTCATATTTTGGATATCTTTTGAAGCTCGTCATATTTCTCACACCTTTTCAGGCTCTTCATGTTTTCAACACAGTTTCATGCTCCTCCTATTTTTCAGACCGTTTCATGCCCCTCATATTTTTGACACCTTTTCAAGCTCTTCACATTTTTCAAACCTTTTCAGGCTCTTCATGTTTTTGAACAACGTTTCATGCTCCTCCTATTTTTCAGACAGTTTCATGCCCCTCATATTTTTGACACCTTTTCAAGCTCTTCACATTTTTCAAACCTTTTCAGGCTCTTCATGTTTTTGAACACCGTTTCTTGCACCTCCTATTTTTCAGAACGTTTCATGCTCCTCATATATTTGACACCTTTTGAAGCTCTTTATTATTTCACAACTTTTCAGGTTCTTCATGTTTTCAACACCACTTCATGCTCCTCCTATATTTCTGACTGTGTCATGCTCCTCATATTTTAGACACCTTTTGAAGATCTTCATATTTTTCACACCTTTTCAGCCTCTTCATGTTTTTCTACACCTCTTCATGCTCCTCCTATTTTTGACACCTTTTGAAGCTCTTCATATATTTCACACCTTTTCAGGCTTTTCATGTTTTTGAACACCGTTTCATGCGCCTCATATTTTTGAAAGCTTTTGAAGTTCTTCATATTATTCACACCTTTTCAGGCTCTTCACGATTTGAAAACCGTTTCATGCTCCTCCTACTTTTCAGACCGTTTTATCTTCCTCATATTTTTGACAACTTTTGAAGCTCTTCATATATTTCACACCTTTTCAGGCTCTTAATGTTTTTCAACACCACTTCATGCTCCTCCTACTTTTCAGACCGTTTCATGCTCCACATATTTTTGACACCTTTTGAAACTCTTCATATATTTCACAACTTTTCAGGTTCTTCATGATTTTCAACACCACTTCATGCTCCTCTTATTGTTCAGACTGATTCATGCTCGTCATAATTTTGACACCTTTTAAAGCTCTTCATAATTTTCACACCTTTTCAGGCTCTTCATGTTTTTCAACACCACTTGATGCTCCTCATATTTTTGAGACCGATTCATGCTCCTCACATTTTTGACACCTTTTGAATCTCTTCATATTTTCACACCTTTTCAGGCTCTTCGTGTTTTCAAACACCACTTGTGGTCCTCCTATTTTTCAGACCGTTTCATGACCCTCATATTTTTGACACCTTTTGAATCTCTTCATATTTTTCACACCTTTTCAGGCTCTTCATGTTTTTCAACACCGCTTCTTGCTCCTCCTATTTTTCAGACCGCTTCATGCTCCTCATATTTTTGACACCTTTTGAAGCTCTTCATATTTTTCACACCTTTTCAGGCTCTCCATGTTTCTCAACAACGCTTCATGCTCCTCCTATTTTTCAGACCGTTTCATGCTCCTCATGTATTCCACACCTTTGGAAGCTCTTCATATTTTTCACACCTTTTCAGGCTCTTCATGTTTTTGAACACGGTTTCATGCTCTTCCTATTTTTCAGAGCGTTTCATGCTCCTCATATTTTTGACACCTTTTGAAGCTCTTCATATATTTCACACCTTTTCAGGCTCTTCATGTTTTTGAACACCACTTCATGCTCCTCCTATTTTTCAGAACGTTTCATGCTCCTCATCTATTTCACAGCTTTTGAAGCTCTTCATATTTTTTAAACCTTTTGAAGCTCTTCATATTTTTCACACCTTTTAAATCCCTTCATATTTCTCAAACGATTTCAGGCTCTTCATGTTTTTCAACACCCCTTCTTGCTCATCCTATTTTTCAGACCGTTTCATGCTTCTATCATTTCTGACACCTTTTGAAGCTCTTCATATATTTCACACATTTTCAGGCTCTTCATGTTTTTCAAACCACTTCATGCTCCTCCGATTTTTCAGACCGTTTCATGCTCATTTCACTTTTGACACATTTTGAAGCTCTTCATATTTTCCACACCTTTTGAAGCTCTTCATATTTTTCAAAATTTTTCAGGCTCTTCATTTTTTTCAACACCGCTTCTTGCTCCTCCTATTTTTCAGATCATTTCATGCTCCTCATATTTTTGACACGTTTTGAAGGTCTTCATATTTTTCACACCTTTTCAGGCTCTTCATGTTTTTCCGCACCGCTTCATGCTCTTCCTTTTTTCAGACCGTTCCATGCTCCTCATATTTTTGACAGCTTTTGAAGCTCTTCATATTTTTCAAACATTTTCATGTTCTTCATGTTTTTCAACACCGCTTCATGCTCCTCCTATTTTTCAGATAGTTTCATGCCCCCTCTATTTTTGACACCTTTTGAAGCTCTTCATATATTTCACACCTTTTCAGGCTCTTCATGTTTTTGAACACCGTTTCATGCTCCTCATATTTTTGACACCTTTGAAGCTCTTCAAAATTTTGACACCCTTTGAATCTCTTCATATATTTCACACCTTTTCAGGCTCTTCATGTTTTTGAACACCGCTTCATGCTCATCCTATTTTTCATATCGTTTCATGCTCCTCATGTATTTCACAGCGTTTGAAGCTCTTCATATTTTTCACACCTTTTGAAGCTTTCATATTTTTCACGGCTTATCAGGCTCTTCATGTTTTTGAACACCGTTTCATGCTCCTCCTATTTTTCAGACCGTTTCATGCTCCTCATATTGTTGACACCTTTTGAAGCTCTTCGTATATTTCACACCTTTTCTGGCTCTTCATGTTTTTCAACACCACTTCATGCTCCTCCTATTTTTCAGACCGTTTCATGCTCCTCATATTTTTCTCACCTGTTGAAGCTCCTCGTATTTTTCACACCTTTTGAAGCTCTTCATATTTTTCACACCTTTTCAGGCTCTTCATGTTTTTCAACGCCACTTCATGCTCCTCCTATTTTTCAGACCGCTTCATGGTCATCTCATTTTTGACACCTTTTGAAGCTCTTCATATATTTCACACCTTTTCAGGCTCTTCATGTTTTTGAACACAGCTTCATGCTCCTCCTATTTTTCAGACCGTTTCATGCTCATCTCATTTTTGATACCTTTTGAAGCTCTTCATATATTTCACACCTTTTCAGGCTCTTCATGTTTTTGAACACAGCTTCATGCTCCTCCTATTTTTCACACCGTTTCATGCTCATCTCATTTTTCACAGCTTTTGAAGATCTTCATATTTTTCACACATTTTGAAGCTCTTCATATTTTTCACACCTTTTCAGGCTCTTCATGTATTTGAACACCATTTCATGCTCCTCCTATTTTTCAGACCGTTTCATGCTCCTCATATATTTGACACATTTTGAAGGTCTTCATATTTTTCACACCTTTTCATGCTCTTCATGTTTTAGAACATGATTTCAGGCTCTTCCTATTTTTCAGACCGTTTCATGCTCCTCATATATTTGACAACTTTTGAAGCTCTTCTTATTTTTCACACCTTTTCAGGCTTTACATGTTTTTCACAACCACTTCATGATCCTCATATTTTTCAGACCATTTCCTGCTCCTCATATTTTTGATACATTTTGAATCTCTTCATATATTTCACACCTTTTCAGGCTCTTCATGTTTTTAAACACCGCTTCATGCTCCTCCTATTTTTCAGACCGTTTCATGCTCCTTATGTATTTCACACATTTGAAGCTCTTCATATTTTTCACACGTGTTCAGTCTCTTCATGTTTTTCAACACCACTTAATGCTCCTCCTGTTTTTCAGACCGTTTCATGCTCCTCATATTTTGACACGTTTTCAGACTCTTCATATATTTCACACCTTTTCAGGCCCTTCATGTTTTTGAACACCTTTTTATGTTCCTCCTATTTTTCAGACCGTTTCATGCTCCTCATGTATTTCACAACTTTTGAAGCTCTTCATTTTTTTCACATCTTTTCAGGCTCTTCATTTTTTTGAACATCGCTTCATGCTCCTTTTATTTTTAGTCCGTTTCATGCTCCTCATATTTTTCACACCTTTTGAAGCTCCTCATATTTTTCTCACCTTTTGAAGCTCTTCATATATTTCACACTTTTTCAGGCTCTTCATGTTTTTCAACACCGCTTCATGCTCCTCCTATTTTTCAGTCCGTTTCATGCTCATCTAATTTTTGACAGCTTTTAAAGCTCATCATATTTTTCACACCTTTTGAAGCTCTTCATATATTTCACACCTTTTGAAGCTCTTCATGTTTTTGAACATTGCTTCATGCTCCTCCTATTTTTCAGACCGTTTCATGCCCCTCATATTTTTGACACCTTTGAAGCTCTTCATATTTTTCACACCTTTTCAGGCTCTTCATGTTTTCCACATCGCTTCATGCTCCTCCTATTTTTCAGACCGTCTCATGCTCCTCATATTTTTGACACCTTTTGAAGCTCTTCATATTTTTCACACCTTTTCAGGCTCTTCAAGGTTTTGAACAACCCTTCAATGCTCCTCCTATTTTTCAGACCGTTTCATGCTCCTCATATTTTCGACAACTTTTGAAGCTCTTCATATTTTTCACACCTTTTCAGGCTCTTCTTGTTTTTGAACACCGTTTCATGCTCCTCCTATTTTTCATACCATTTAATGCTCCTCATATTTTTGACACCTTTGAATCTCTTCATATTTTTCACACTTTTTGAACCTCTTCATATGATTCACACGTTTTCAGGCCCTTCATGTTTTTGAACACCGTTTTATGTTCCTCCTATTTTTCAGACCTTTTCATGCTCCTCATAATTTGACACCTTTTGAAGCTCCTCATATTTTTCACACATTTTCAGTCTCTTCATTTTTTTAAACACCGCTTCATGCTCCTCCTATTTTTCAGACCTTTTCAGGCTCCTCATATTTTTGACACCTTTTGAAGCTCTTCATATTTTTCACACCTTTTCAGGCTCTTCATTTTTTTGAACACCGCTTCATGCTCCTCCTATTTTTCACACCGTTTCATGCTCCTCATATTTTTGACACCTTTTGAAGCTCTTCATATTTTTCAATACCTTTTCAGGCTCTTCATGTTTTTGAACACCGTTTCATGCTCCTCCTATTTTTCAGACCGTTTCATGGTCCTCATATATTTCACACCTGTTGAAGCTCCTCGTATTTTTCACACCTTTTGAAGCTGTTCATATATTTCACACTTTTTCAGGCATTTCATGTTTTTCACAACCGCTTCATGCTCCTCCTATTTTTCAGACCGTTTCATGCTCCTCATATTTTTGAAACCTTTTGAAGCTCTTCATGTATTTCACAACTTTTCAGGCTGTTCATGTTTTTCAACACCGCTTCATGCTCCTCCAATTTTCAGACCGTTTCATGCTCCTTATATTTTTGACAACTTTTGTAGCTCTTCATATTTTTCACACCTTTTCACGCTCAACATGTTTTTCAACACCGCTTCATGCTCCTCCTAATTTTCAGAACGTTTCATGCTCCTCCTATTTTTGCCACCTTTTGAAGCTCTTCATATTTTTCACACCTTTTCAGGTTCTTCATGTTTTTTAACACAGCTTCATTCTCCTTCTATTTTTCAAACCGTTTCATGCTTCTCATGTATTTCACACGTTTTGAAGCTCTCATATTTTTCACTGCTTTTCAGGCTCTTCATGTTTTTGACCACCGTTTCATGCTCCTCCTATTTTTCAGACCGTTTCATGCTCATTTAATTTTTGAGAGCTTTTGAAGCTCTTCATATTTTTCACATCTTTTGAAACTCTTCATATTTTTCACACCTTTTCAGGCTCTTCATGTTTTTGAACCCCGTCATGCTCCTCCTATTTTTCAGACCGTCTCATGCTCCTCATATTTTTGACACCTTTTGAAGCTCTTCGTATTTTTCACACCTTTTCATGCTCTTTATGTTTTCAACACCGATTCATGGTCCTCCTATTTTTCAGAACGTTTCATGCTCCTCCTATTTTTCAAACCGTTTCATGCTCATCTCATTTTAGACACCTTCTGAAGCTCTTCATATTTTTCACACCTTTTGAATATCTTCATATTTTTCAAACCTTTTGAAGCTCTTCATATTATTCACACGTTTTCAATCTCTTCATGTTTTTCAACACCGCTTCATGCTCCTCCTATTTTTCAGACAGTTTCATGCTCCTCATATTTTTGACACGTTTTGAGGCTCTTCATATATTTTACACCTTTTCAGGCCCTTCATATTTGAACACCGTTTCATGCTCCTCCTATTTTTCAGACTCTTTCATGTTCCTCATCTTTTTGACACCTTTTGAAACTCTTCATATTTTCCACACATTTTCAGGCTCTTCATGTTTTTCAACACCGCCTGATGCTCCTCCAATTTTTCAGATCTTTCCATGCTCCTCATATTTTTCACACATTTTGAAGCTCTTCATATATTTCACAGCTTTTCACGCTCTTCATGTTTTTCAACACCGCTTCTTGCTCTTCCTATTTTTCAGACAGTTTCATGCTCCTCATATTTTTGACACCTTTTGCAGCTCCACATATTTTTCACACCTTTTGAGCTCTTCATATATTTCACACTTTTTCAGGCCCTTCATGTTTTTCAACACCGTTTTATTGTCGTCCTATTTTCTAGACCGTTGCATGCTCCTCATAATTTTGACACCTTTTGAAGCTCTTCATATTTTTCACACCTTTTCAGGCTCTTCATGTTTTTAAACACCCTTCATGATCCTCCTATTTTTCAGACCGTTTCATTCTCCTCATTTTTTTGAAACCTTTTGAAGCTTTTCATATTTTTTACACCTTTACATTCTCTTCATGTTTTTCAACACAGCTTCATGCTCCTTCTATTTTTCAGACCATTTCACGCTTCTCACGTATTTCACACCTTTTGAAGCTCTCATATTTTTCACACCTTTTCAGGCTCTTCATGTTTTTGAACACCGTTTCATGCTCCTCCTTTTTTTCAGACCGTTTCATGCTCTCTCATTTCTGACACCATTTGAAGCTCTTCATATATTTCACACTTTTTCAGGCTCTTCATGTTTTTCAACACCGCTTCATGCTCATCCTAATTTTCAGACCGTTTCATGCTCCTCTCATTTCTGACACCTTTTGAAGCACTTCATAATTTTCACACCGATTCAAGGTCTTCACATTTTTCAAACGTTTTCAGGCCATTCATGTTTTTGAACACCGCTTCTTGCTCCTCTTATTTTTCAGACCGTTTCATACTCCTCATATTTTTTACACCTTTTGAAGCTCTTCATATTTTTCACTCCTTTTCAGGCTCTTCATGTTATTCAACACCGCTTCATGCTCCTCCTATTTTTCAGACCGTTTTATGCTCCTCATATTTTGGACACCTTTTGAAGCTCTTCATATATTTCACACCTTTTCAGGCTGTTCATATTTTTCAACACCGTTTTAAGCTCGTCCAATTTTCTAGACCGTTGCATGCTTCTCATAATTTTGACACATTTTGAAGCTCTTCATATACTTCACACCTTTTCAGGCTCTTCATGTTTTTAAACACCGCTTCATGCTCCTGCTATTTTTCAGACCGTTTCATGCTCCTCTTATTTTTGACACCTTTTGAAGCTCCTCATATATTTCACACCTTTTGAAGCTCTTCATATATTTAACACTTTTTTAGGCTCTTCACGTTTTTCAACTCCACTTCATGCTCCTCCTATTATTCAGACCGTTTCATGCTCCTCATAATTTGGACACCTTTTGAAGTTCTTCATATTTTTCACACCTTTTCAGGCTCTTCATGTTTTTCAACACCGATTCATGCTCCTCCTATTTTTCAGACCTTTTCATGCTGCTCATGTATTTCACACCTCTTGACGCTCTGCATATTTTTCACAACTTTTCAGGCTCTTCATGTTTTTGAACACCGCTTGTTGATCCTCCTATTTTTCAGACCGCTTCATGGTCCTCAAATGTTTGACACTTTTTGTAGCTCTTCATATTTTTCACACCATTTCAGGCTGTTCGTGGTTTTCTACACCGCTTCATGATCCTCCTATTTTTCAGACCGTTTCATGCTCGTCATACTTTTGACACACTTTGAAGCTCTTCATGTTTTTGAACACCTTTTCATGCTCCTCCTATATTTCAGAATGTTTCATGCTCCTCATGTATTTCACACCTTTTGAAGCTCTTCATAATTTTCACAACTTTTCAGGCTCTTCATGTCTTTGAACACCGCTTCATGCTCCTTCTATTTTTCAGACCGTTTCATGCTCCTCATATTTTTGACACCTTTTGAAGCTCTTCATATTTTTCACACCTTTTCAGGCTCTTCATGTTTTTCAACACCGCTTCAGGCTCCTCCTATTTTTCAGACCGTTTCATGCTCCTCATGTATTTCACACCTTTTGAAGCTCTCCATATTTTTCACACCTTTTCAGGCTCTTCATGTTTTTCAACACGGCTTCTTGATCCTCCTATTTTTCAGACCGTTTCATGCTCCTCATGTATTTCACACCTTTTGAAGCTATTCATTTTTTTCACACATTTTCAGGCTCTTCATGTTTATGAACATAGTTTCATGCTCCTCGTATTTTTCAGAACGTTTCATACTCCTCCTATTTTTCAGACCGTTTCATGCTCCTCATATTTTACAGCTTTTGAAGCTCTTCATATTTTTCACAACTTTTCAGGCTCTTCGTGTTTTTGAATACCGTTTCAAGCTCCTCCAATTTTTCAGACCATTTATTGCTCCTCATATTTTTGATACCTTTTGAAGCTCTTCATATTTTTCACACCTTTTCAGGCACTTCATGTTTTTCAACAACGCTTCATGCTCCTCATATTTTTCAGACCGTTTCGTGCTCCTCATATTTTGACTCCTATTGAAGCACTCCATATATTTCACACCTTTTCAGGCTCTTCATATTTTTCAACACCACTTCATGCTCCTACTATTTTTCAGACCGTTTCATGCTCATCTCATTTATGACACCTTTTGAAGGTCTTCATATTTTTCTCACCTTTTCAGGCTCGTCATGTTTTTGAACACCGCGTAATGCTCCTCCTATATTTCAGACCGTTTCATGCTCCTCATATTTTTCACACTTTTTGAAGGTCTTCATATATTTCACACCTTTTCTGGCTCTTCATGTTCTCCACATCACTTCATGCTTCTCCTATTTTTCAGCCGGTTTCATGCTCCTCATGTATTTCACACCTTTTGAAGCTCTTCATATTTTTCACTCCTTTTCAAGCTCTTAATGTTCTCCACACCACTTCATGCTTCTCCTATTTTTCAGCCGGTTTCATGCTCCTCATGTATTTCACACCTTTTCAAGGTCTTCATATTTTTCACACCTTTTCAGGCTCTTCATGTTTTTGATCACTGTTTCATGCTACTCCTATTTTTCAGACCGTTTCATGCTCCTAATATTTTTGACCCCTTTTGAAGCTCTTCATATTTTTGACGCCTTTTCAGGCTCTTCATGTTTTTGAACACCGCTTCATGATCCTCCTATTTTTCAGACCGTTTCATGATCCTCATATTTTTGACACATTTTGAAGCTCTTCATATTTTTCACACCTTTTCAGGCTCTTCATGTTTTTCAACACCACTTCATGCTCCTCCTATTTTTCAGACCGTTTCATGCTCCTCATATTTTTGACACCTTTTGAAGCTCTTCATATTTTTCACACGTTTTCAGGCTCTTCATGTTTTTCAACACCGCTTCATGCCCCTCCTATTTTTCAGAAAGTTTCATTCTCCTCATATTTTTGACACCTTTTGAAGCTCTTCATATTTTTCACACCATTTCAGGCTCTTCATATTTTTAATACCACTTCATGCTCCTCCTATTTTTCAGACCATTTCCTGCTCATCGATTTTTGACACCTTTTGAAACTCTTCATATTTTTCACACCTTTTGAAGCTCTTCATATTTTTCACACGTTATCAGGCTCTTCACGTTTTTCAACACCGCTTCATGCTCCTCCTATTTTTCAGACCATTTATTGCTCCTCATATTTTTGACCCCTTTTGAAGCTCTTCATATTTCTCACACCTTTTCAGGCTCTTCATGTTTTTGAACACCGCTTCATTATCCTCGTTTTTTTCAGACAGTTTAATGCTCCTCTTATTTTTGACCCCTTTTAAGGCTCTTCATATTTTTCACACCTTTTAAGGCTCTTCCTGTTTTTGAACCCCGCTTCATACTCCTCCTGTTTTTCAGACCGTTTCATGCTCCTCATATATTTCACACCTTTTGAAGCTCTTCATATTTTTCACACCTTTTCAGGCTCCTCATGTATTTGAACACACCTTCATGCTCCTCCTATTTTTCAGACCTTTTCATGCTCCTCATATTTTTGACACCTTTTGAAGCTCTTCATATTTTTCACACCTTTTCAGGCTCTTCTTGTTTTTGAACAATGCTTCATGCTCCTCCTATTTTTCACACCTTTTGAAGCTCTTCATATTTTTCACACCTTTTCAGTCTCCTCATGTTTTTGAACACCGTTTCATGCTCCTCATATTTTTCAGATCGTTTCTTGCTCCTCATAATTTTGACAACTTTTGAAGCTCTTCATATTTTTCACACTTTTTCACGCTCTTCATATTTTTGAACATCGCTTCATGCTCCTACTATTTTCAGAACGTTTCATGCTCCTCATATTTTTGACACCTTTGAAGCACTTCATATTTTTCACATCTTTTCAGGCTGTTCATGTTATTCAACTCCGCTTCATGATCCTCCTATTTTTCACAACTTTTGAAGCACTTCATATTTTTCACATCTTTTCAGGCTGTTCATGTTATTCAACTCCGCTTCATGCTCCTCATATTTTTCACACCTTTTGAAGCTCATTATATATTTCACACCTTTTCAGGGACTTCATGTTCTTCAACACGACTTCATGCAACTCCTATTTTTCAGACCGCTTCATACTCATCTCATTTTTTACACCTTTTGAAGCTGTTCATATTTTTCACACCTTTTGAAGCTCTTCATATTTTTCACATGCTTTCAGGCTCTTCATGTTTTTCAACTCCACTTCATGCTCCTCCAATTTTTCAGACCGATTCATGCTCCTCATATTTTTGACACTTTTTGAAACTCTTCATATTTTTCACACATTTTCAAGTTCTTCATGTTTCTCAACAACGCTTCATGCTCCTCCTATTTTTCACACCTTTTGAAGCTCTTCATATTTTTCACAGATTTTCAGGCTCTTCATGTTTTTGAACACCGTTTCATGCTGCTCCTATTTTTCAGACCGTTTCATGCTCCTCATATTTTTGACACCTTTTGAAGCTCTTCATATTTTTCAAACCTTTTCAGGCTGTTCATGTTTTTCAACACCGCTTCATTCTCCTCCTATTTTTCAGACCATTTCATGCACCTCATATTTTTGACTCCTTTTGAAGCTCTTCATATTTTTCACACATTTTCAGGCTCTTCATGTTTCACAACAACGCTTCATGCTCCTCCTATTTTTCACACCTTTTGAAACTCTTCCTATATTTCACACCTTTACAGGCTCATCGTGTTTTTGAACAGCGTTTCAAGCTCCTCCTATTTTTCAGACCATTGCATGCTCCTCATATTTTTGACACCTTTTGAAGCTCTTCATATTTTTCAAACCTTTTCAGGCTGTTCATGTTTTTCAACACCGCTTCATTATCCTCCTATTTTTCAGACCTTATCATGCTCCTCATATTTTTCGCCCCTTTAGAAGCTCTTCATATTTTTTACTACTTTTGAAGCCCTTCATGATTTTCACCTTTTTGAAGCTCTTCATATTTTTCACATTTTTGAAGCTCTTCATATTTTTCACACGTTTTAATCCTCTTCAGGTTTTTCAACACCGCTTCACGCACCTGCTATTTTTCAGAACGTTTCATACTCCTCATATTTTTGACTTTTTTTGAAGCTCTTCACATTTTTCACACTTTTTCAGGCTCTTCATGTTTTTGAACACCGTTTCATGATCCTCTTATATTTCAGAACGTTTCATGCTCCTCATATTTTTGACATCATTTAATGCTCTTCAAATTTTTCCCACCTTTTCAGACTCTTCAGGTTTTTGAACACCACTTCATCCTCCTCCTCTTTTTCACACCGTTTCATGATCCTCATATTATTGACACCTTTTGAAGCTCTTCATATTTCTCACATCTTTTCAAGCTCTTCATGTTTTTGAACACCGCTTCATGCTCCTCCTATTTTTCAGACCGTTTCATGCTCCTCATAGTTTTGACACCTTTTGAAGCTCTTCATATTTTTCACACCTTTTCAAGCTCTTCATGTTTTTGAACACCGCTTCATGCTCCTCCTATTTTTCAAACCGTTTCATGCTCCTCATAGTTTTGACACCTTTTGAAGCTCTTCATATTTTTCACACTTTTCAGGCTCTTCATTTTTTTCAATACCACTTCATGCTCCTCCTATTTTACAGACATTTTCATGCTCATCTCATTTTTGACACGTTTTGTAGCTCTTCATATTTTTCACACCTTTTGAAGCTCTTCATATTTTGCACACCTTTTCAGGATCTTCACGTTTTTCGCAACCACTTCATGCTCCTCCTATTTTTCAGACCGTTTCATTATCCTTATATTTTTGACACCTTTTGAAGCTCTTCATATTTTTCACACCTTTTCAGGCTTTTCATGTTTTTCAACACCGCTTCATGCTCCTCCAGGTTTGCAGACCGTTTCATGCTCCTCATATTTTTTACACATTTGAAGCTCTTCATATATTTCACACCTTTTCAGGCTCTTCATATTTTTGAAAACCGCTTCATGCTTCTCCTATTTTTCAGACCGTTTCATGCTGCTCATATTTTTGACACCTTTAGAAGCTCTTCATATTTTTCACACCTTTGCAGGCTCTTCATGTTTTTGAACACCGCTTCATGCTCCTCCTCTTTTTCAGACCGTTTCATGCTCCTCATGTATTTCACACGTTTTGAAGTTCTTCATATTTTTCACACCTTTTGAATCTTTTCATATATTTCACATCTTTTCAGGCTCTTCATGTCTTTCAACACCGCTTCATGATCCTCCTATTTTTCAGACCGTTTCATGCTCGTCATATGTTTGACACCTTTTAAGCTCTTCATATATTTCACAACTTTTCAGGCTCTTCATGTTTTTCAACACCGCTTCATGATCCTCCTATTTTTCAGACCGTTTCATGCTCCTCATATGTTTGACACCTTTTGAAGCTCTTCATATATTTCATACCTTTTCAGGCTCTTCATGTTTTTCAACACCGCTTCATGCTCCTCCTCTTTTTCAGACCGTTTCATGCTCCTCATATTTTTGACACCGTTTGAAGCTCTTCATATTTTTCACACCTTTTCATCTCTTCATGTTTTGAACACCATTTCATGCTCCTCCTATTTTTCAGACCGTTTCATTCTACTATATTTTTGACACCTTTTGAAGCTCTTCATATTTTTCACACTTTTTCAGGCTCTTCATTTTTTTCAACACCTCTACATGGTCCTCCTATTTTTCAGACCGTTTCATGCTCCTCATAGTTTTTACACCTTTTGAAGCTCTTCATATATTCACACCTTTTCAGGCTATTCACGTTTTTCAACAACACGTCGTGCTCCTCCTATTTTTCAGACCGTTTCATGCTCCTCATATTTTTGACACGTTTTGAAGCTCTTCATATTTTTCACACCTTTTCAGGCTCTTCATGTTTTGAACAGCACTTCATGCTCCTCCTATTATTCAGAGAGTTTCATGCTCCTCATGTATTTCACACCTTTTGAAGCTCTTGATATTTTTCACACCTTTTGAAGCTCTTCATATATTTCACACCTTTTCAGGCTCTTCATGTTTTTTTAACAACGTTTCATCCTCCTCCTCTTTTTGACACATTTTGAAGCTCTTCATATTTTTCACATCTTTTAAGACTCTTCATGTTTTTCAACACCGCTTCATGCTCCTCGTATTTTTCAGACCGTTTCCTGCTCCTCATATTTTTCACACCTTTGCAGGCTGTTCATGTTTTTCAACACCGCTTCATGTTCCTCCTATTTTTCAGACCGTTTCATGCTCCTTACATTTTTCACACCTTTTGAAGCTCTTCTTATTTTTCACACCTTTTCAGGCTCTTCATGTTTTTGAACACCGCTTATGCTCGTCCTATTTTTCAGACCGTTTCTTGCTCCTCATATTTTTGACACCTTTTGAAGCTCTTCATATTTTTCACACCTTTGCAGGCTGTTCATGTTTTTCAACACCGCTTCATGTTCCTCCTATTTTTCAGACCGTTTCATGCTCCTCACATTTTTCACACCTTTTGAAGCTCTTCATATTTTTCACAACTTTTCAGGCTCTTCATGTTTCTGAACACCTTTTCAGGCTGTTCATGTTTTTGCACACCACTTCATGCTCCTTCTATTTTTCAGACCGTTTCATGCTCCTCATATTTTTGACACCTTTTGAAGCTCTTCACATTGTTCACACCTTTTCAGGCTCTTCATGTTTTTGCACACCGCTTCATGCTCCTCCTCTTTTTCACACCATTTCATGCTCCTCTCATTATTGACACATTTCGAAGCTATTCATATATTTCACACCTTTGGAAGCTCTTCATATTTTTCACACATTTTCAGGCTTTTCATGTTTTCAACATCACTTCATGCTTCTCCTATTTTTCACACCGCTTCATGCTCCTCATATTTTTGACACCTTTCAATGCTCTTTATATTTTTCACACTTGTCATGCTCTTCATGTTTTCAACACTGTTTCATGCTTCTCCTATTTTTCAAACTGTTTCATGCTCCTCATATTTTTCACAGCTTTTGAAGCTGTTCATATTTTTCACATCTTTTCAGGCTCTTCATGTTTTGGAACACCGTTTCAAGCCCCTCCTATTTTTCAGACCGTTTCATGCTCCTCATATTTTTGAAACCTTTTGAACCTCCTCATTTTTTCACAACTTTTGAAGCTCTTCATGTTTTTCCACACCATTCCATGCTGCCTCTATTTTTCAGACCGTTTAATGCTACTCCTATTTTTCAAACCGTTTCATTCTCCTCATATTTTTGACACATTTTGAAGCTCTTCATGTCTTTCAACACCGTTTCATGCTGCTCCTATTTTTCAGACCGTTTCATGCTCCTCATATTTTTGACACATTTTGAAGCTCTTCATGTCTTTCAACACCGTTTCATGCTGCTCCTATTTTTAAGACCATTTCATGCTCCTCATATTTTTGACACATTTTGAAGCTCTTCATGTTTTTCAACAATGTTTCATGCTGCTCCTATTTTTCAGACGGTTTCATGCTCCTCCTATTTTTCAGATGTTTCATGTTCCTCATATTTTTGACACCTTTTGAACCTCCTCATTTTTTCACAACTTTTGAAGCTCTTCATATATTTCACACCTTTTCAGGCACTTCATGATTTTCACGACCACTTCATGCTCCTCCTATTTTTCAGACCGTTTCATGCTCATCTCATTTTTGACACCTTTGGAAGCTCTTCATATTTTTCACACGTTTTCAGGCTGTTCATGTTTTTCAACACCGCTTCATGATCCTCCTATTTTTCAGACCGTTTCATGCTCGTCATATGTTTGAAACCTTTTAAGCTCTTCATATATTTCACAACTTTTCAGGCTCTTCATGTTTTTCAACACCGCTTCATGATCCTCCTATTTTTCAGACCGTTTCATGCTCCTCATATGTTTGACACCTTTTGAAGCTCTTCATATATTTCATACCTTTTCAGGCTCTTCATGTTTTTCAACACCGCTTCATGCTCCTCCTCTTTTTCAGACCGTTTCATGCTCCTCATATTTTTGACACCGTTTGAAGCTCTTCATATTTTTCACACCTTTTCATCTCTTCATGTTTTGAACACCATTTCATGCTCCTCCTATTTTTCAGACCGTTTCATTCTACTATATTTTTGACACCTTTTGAAGCTCTTCATATTTTTCACACTTTTTCAGGCTCTTCATTTTTTTCAACACCTCTACATGGTCCTCCTATTTTTCAGACCGTTTCATGCTCCTCATAGTTTTTACACCTTTTGAAGCTCTTCATATATTCACACCTTTTCAGGCTATTCACGTTTTTCAACAACACGTCGTGCTCCTCCTATTTTTCAGACCGTTTCATGCTCCTCATATTTTTGACACGTTTTGAAGCTCTTCATATTTTTCACACCTTTTCAGGCTCTTCATGTTTTGAACAGCACTTCATGCTCCTCCTATTATTCAGAGAGTTTCATGCTCCTCATGTATTTCACACCTTTTGAAGCTCTTGATATTTTTCACACCTTTTGAAGCTCTTCATATATTTCACACCTTTTCAGGCTCTTCATGTTTTTTTAACAACGTTTCATCCTCCTCCTCTTTTTGACACATTTTGAAGCTCTTCATATTTTTCACATCTTTTAAGACTCTTCATGTTTTTCAACACCGCTTCATGCTCCTCGTATTTTTCAGACCGTTTCCTGCTCCTCATATTTTTGACACCTTTTGAAGCTCTTCATATTTTTCACACCTTTGCAGGCTGTTCATGTTTTTCAACACCGCTTCATGTTCCTCCTGTTTTTCAGACCGTTTCATGCTCCTTACATTTTTCACACCTTTTGAAGCTCTTCTTATTTTTCACACCTTTTCAGGCTCTTCATGTTTTTGAACACCGCTTATGCTCGTCCTATTTTTCAGACCGTTTCTTGCTCCTCATATTTTTGACACCTTTTGAAGCTCTTCATATTTTTCACACCTTTGCAGGCTGTTCATGTTTTTCAACACCGCTTCATGTTCCTCCTATTTTTCAGACCGTTTCATGCTCCTCACATTTTTCACACCTTTTGAAGCTCTTCATATTTTTCACAACTTTTCAGGCTCTTCATGTTTCTGAACACCTTTTCAGGCTGTTCATGTTTTTGCACACCACTTCATGCTCCTTCTATTTTTCAGACCGTTTCATGCTCCTCATATTTTTGACACCTTTTGAAGCTCTTCACATTGTTCACACCTTTTCAGGCTCTTCATGTTTTTGCACACCGCTTCATGCTCCTCCTCTTTTTCACACCATTTCATGCTCCTCTCATTATTGACACATTTCGAAGCTATTCATATATTTCACACCTTTGGAAGCTCTTCATATTTTTCACACATTTTCAGGCTTTTCATGTTTTCAACATCACTTCATGCTTCTCCTATTTTTCACACCGCTTCATGCTCCTCATATTTTTGACACCTTTCAATGCTCTTTATATTTTTCACACTTGTCATGCTCTTCATGTTTTCAACACTGTTTCATGCTTCTCCTATTTTTCAAACTGTTTCATGCTCCTCATATTTTTCACAGCTTTTGAAGCTGTTCATATTTTTCACATCTTTTCAGGCTCTTCATGTTTTGGAACACCGTTTCAAGCCCCTCCTATTTTTCAGACCGTTTCATGCTCCTCATATTTTTGAAACCTTTTGAACCTCCTCATTTTTTCACAACTTTTGAAGCTCTTCATGTTTTTCCACACCATTCCATGCTGCCTCTATTTTTCAGACCGTTTAATGCTACTCCTATTTTTCAAACCGTTTCATTCTCCTCATATTTTTGACACATTTTGAAGCTCTTCATGTCTTTCAACACCGTTTCATGCTGCTCCTATTTTCAGACCGTTTCATGCTCCTCATAGTTTTGACACATTTTGAAGCTCTTCATGTCTTTCAACACCGTTTCATGCTGCTCCTATTTTTCAGACCGTTTCATGCTCCTCATATTTTTGACACATTTTGAAGCTCTTCATGTTTTTCAACAATGTTTCATGCTGCTCCTATTTTTCAGACGGTTTCATGCTCCTCCTATTTTTCAGATGTTTCATGTTCCTCATATTTTTGACACCTTTTGAACCTCCTCATTTTTTCACAACTTTTGAAGCTCTTCATATATTTCACACCTTTTCAGGCACTTCATGATTTTCACGACCACTTCATGCTCCTCCTATTTTTCAGACCGTTTCATGCTCATCTCATTTTTGACACCTTTGGAAGCTCTTCATATTTTTCACACGTTTTCAGGCTGTTCATGTTTTTCAACACCACTTCATGCTCCTCCTATTTTTCAGACCGTTTCATGCTCCTCATATTTTTCACACGTTTTGAGGCTCTTCATGTTTTTCACACCTTTTCAGGCTCTTCATGTTTTCGAACACTGATTCATGTTACTCCTATTTTTCAGACCGTTTAATGCTCCTCATATTTTTGACACCTTTTGAAGCTCTTCATATATTTCACACCTTTGAAGCTCTTCATATATTTCACACCTTTTCAGGCTCTTCATGTTTTTCACCACCACGTCATGCTCCTCCTATTTTTCAGACCGTTTCATGCTCCTCATATTTTTGACACCTTTTGAAGCTCTTCATATATTTCAAACCTTTTCAGGCTCTTCATTTTTTTGAACACCACTTCATGCTCCTCCTATTTTTCAGAACATTTCATGCTCATCTCTTTTTGACTCCTATTCAAGCTCTTAATATCATTCTTCCCTTTTGAAGCTCTTCATATTTTTCACAAGTTTTCATGCTCTTCATGATTTTCAGCACAGTTTCATGCTCCTCCTATTTTTCAGACCGTTTCATGCTCGTCATATTTTTGACACGTTTTGAAACTCATCATATTTTTCAGACCTTTTCAGGCTCTTCATGTTTTTGACCACCGAATCATGCTCCTCCTATTTTTCAGTCGTTTCATGCCTCTCATATTTTTCACACCTTTCGAAGCTCTTCATATATTTCACACTTTTTCAGGCTTTTCATGTTTTTCAACAACACTTCATGCTCCTCCTATTTTTCAGACCGCTTCATGCTCATCTCATTTTTGACACCTTTTGAAGCTGTTCATATTTTTCACACCTTTTCAAGCTCTTCATATTTTTCACACCTTTTCAGGCTCTTCATGTTTTTGAACACCGTTTCATGCTCCTCCTATTTTTCAGACCGTTTCATGCTCACATCATTTGTGACACCTTTTGAAGCTCTTCTTATTTTTCACATCTTTTGAAACTCTTCATATTTTTCACACGTTTTAAGGTTCTTCATATTTTTCAACACCGTTTCATGCTCCTCCTATTTTTCAGACCGTTTCATGCTCCTTATATGTTTGTCTCCTTTTGAAGCTCTTCATATATTTCACACCTTTTGAAGCTCTTCATATATTTCACACCTTTTCAGACTCTTCTTGTTTTTCAACACAGCTTCTTGCTCCTCCTATTTTTCAGACCGTTTCATGCTCCTCATAATTTTGACACCTTTTTAAGCTCTTCATATTTTTCACACCTTTTGAAGCTCTTCATATTTTTCACACTTTTTCATGCTCTTCATGTTTTTCAACACTTCTTCATGCTCCTCCTGTTTTTCAGAGCGTTTCAAGCTCCTCATATATTTCACACCTGTTGAAGCTCTTCCTATTTTTCACACCTTTTCAGGCTCTTCATGCTTTTGAACACCGCTCCATGCTCCTCCTATTATTCAGACCGTTTTATGCTCCTCGTATTTTTCAGACCGTTTCAGGGTGTCCATGTTTTTGAACACCACTTCATGCTCCTATTTTTCAGACCGTTTCATACACCTCATGAATTTCACACCTTTTGAACCTCTTCATATTTTTCACATTTTTGAAGCTCTTCATATAATTCACACCTTTTCAGTCTCTTCTTTTTTTTCAACACCACTTCATGCCCCTGCTATTTTTCAGACCGTTTCATGCTCCTCATATTTTTGACAGGTTTTGAGGCTTTTCATATTTTTCACACCTTTTCAGGCTCTTCATGTTTTTGAACACCGTTTCATAATCCGCCTATTTTTAAGACCGTTTCATGCTCCTCATATTTTTGACACCTTTAGAACCTCTTCATATTTTACACAGCTTTTCAGGCTCTTCATGTTTTTCAACACCGCTTCATGCTCCTCCTCTTTTTCAGAACGTTTCATGCTCCTCATATATTTGACACCTTTTGAAGCTCTTCATATTTTTCACACGTTTTCAGGCTCTTCATGATTTTCAACACAGCTTCATGCTCCTCCTATTTTTCAGACCTTTTCATGCTCATCTCTTTTTTGACACCTTTTGAAGCTCGTCATATTTTTCACACCTTTTGAAGCTCTTCTAATTTTTCACACCTTTTCAGGCTCTTCCTGTTTTTCAACACCGCTTCATGCTCCTCCTATTTTTTTCAGACCGTTTCATGCTCCTCATGTATTTCACACCTTTTGAAGCTCTTCATATTTATCACAGTTTTCAGTCTCTCATGTTTTTGAACACAGCTTCATGCTCCTCCTATTTTTCAGACCGTTTCATGCTCTTCATATATTTGACACCTTTTGAAGCTCTTCATATTCTTCTCACCTTTTCAGGCTCTTCATGTTTTAGAACACCGCTTCATGCTCCTCCTATTTTTCAGACCGTTTCATGCTCCTCATAGTTTTGACACCTTTTGAAGCTCTTCATATTTTTCACACTTTTCAGGCTCTTCATTTTTTTCAATACCACTTCATGCTCCTCCTATTTTACAGACATTTTCATGCTCATCTCATTTTTGACACGTTTTGTAGCTCTTCATATTTTTCACACCTTTTGAAGCTCTTCATATTTTGCACACCTTTTCAGGATCTTCACGTTTTTCGCAACCACTTCATGCTCCTCCTATTTTTCAGACCGTTTCATTATCCTTATATTTTTGACACCTTTTGAAGCTCTTCATATTTTTCACACCTTTTCAGGCTTTTCATGTTTTTCAACACCGCTTCATGCTCCTCCAGGTTTGCAGGCCGTTTCATGCTCCTCATATTTTTTACACATTTGAAGCTCTTCATATATTTCACACCTTTTCAGGCTCTTCATATTTTTGAAAACCGCTTCATGCTTCTCCTATTTTTCAGACCGTTTCATGCTGCTCATATTTTTGACACCTTTAGAAGCTCTTCATATTTTTCACACCTTTGCAGGCTCTTCATGTTTTTGAACACCGCTTCATGCTCCTCCTCTTTTTCAGACCGTTTCATGCTCCTCATGTATTTCACACGTTTTGAAGTTCTTCATATTTTTCACACCTTTTGAATCTTTTCATATATTTCACATCTTTTCAGGCTCTTCATGTCTTTCAACACCGCTTCATGATCCTCCTATTTTTCAGACCGTTTCATGCTCGTCATATGTTTGACACCTTTTAAGCTCTTCATATATTTCACAACTTTTCAGGCTCTTCATGTTTTTCAACACTGCTTCATGATCCTCCTATTTTTCAGACCGTTTCATGCTCCTCATATGTTTGACACCTTTTGAAGCTCTTCATATATTTCATACCTTTCAGGCTCTTCATGTTTTTCAACACCGCTTCATGCTCCTCCTCTTTTTCAGACCGTTTCATGCTCCTCATATTTTTGACACCGTTTGAAGCTCTTCATATTTTTCACACCTTTTCATCTCTTCATGTTTTGAACACCATTTCATGCTCCTCCTATTTTTCAGACCGTTTCATTCTACTATATTTTTGACACCTTTTGAAGCTCTTCATATTTTTCACACTTTTTCAGGCTCTTCATTTTTTTCAACACCTCTACATGGTCCTCCTATTTTTCAGACCGTTTCATGCTCCTCATAGTTTTTACACCTTTTGAAGCTCTTCATATATTCACACCTTTTCAGGCTATTCACGTTTTTCAACAACACGTCGTGCTCCTCCTATTTTTCAGACCGTTTCATGCTCCTCATATTTTTGACACGTTTTGAAGCTCTTCATATTTTTCACACCTTTTCAGGCTCTTCATGTTTTGAACAGCACTTCATGCTCCTCCTATTATTCAGAGAGTTTCATGCTCCTCATGTATTTCACACCTTTTGAAGCTCTTGATATTTTTCACACCTTTTGAAGCTCTTCATATATTTCACACCTTTTCAGGCTCTTCATGTTTTTTTAACAACGTTTCATCCTCCTCCTCTTTTTGACACATTTTGAAGCTCTTCATATTTTTCACATCTTTTAAGACTCTTCATGTTTTTCAACACCGCTTCATGCTCCTCGTATTTTTCAGACCGTTTCCTGCTCCTCATATTTTTGACACCTTTTGAAGCTCTTCATATTTTTCACACCTTTGCAGGCTGTTCATGTTTTTCAACACCGCTTCATGTTCCTCCTGTTTTTCAGACCGTTTCATGCTCCTTACATTTTTCACACCTTTTGAAGCTCTTCTTATTTTTCACACCTTTTCAGGCTCTTCATGTTTTTGAACACCGCTTATGCTCGTCCTATTTTTCAGACCGTTTCTTGCTCCTCATATTTTTGACACCTTTTGAAGCTCTTCATATTTTTCACACCTTTGCAGGCTGTTCATGTTTTTCAACACCGCTTCATGTTCCTCCTATTTTTCAGACCGTTTCATGCTCCTCACATTTTTCACACCTTTTGAAGCTCTTCATATTTTTCACAACTTTTCAGGCTCTTCATGTTTCTGAACACCTTTTCAGGCTGTTCATGTTTTTGCACACCACTTCATGCTCCTTCTATTTTTCAGACCGTTTCATGCTCCTCATATTTTTGACACCTTTTGAAGCTCTTCACATTGTTCACACCTTTTCAGGCTCTTCATGTTTTTGCACACCGCTTCATGCTCCTCCTCTTTTTCACACCATTTCATGCTCCTCTCATTATTGACACATTTCGAAGCTATTCATATATTTCACACCTTTGGAAGCTCTTCATATTTTTCACACATTTTCAGGCTTTTCATGTTTTCAACATCACTTCATGCTTCTCCTATTTTTCACACCGCTTCATGCTCCTCATATTTTTGACACCTTTCAATGCTCTTTATATTTTTCACACTTGTCATGCTCTTCATGTTTTCAACACTGTTTCATGCTTCTCCTATTTTTCAAACTGTTTCATGCTCCTCATATTTTTCACAGCTTTTGAAGCTGTTCATATTTTTCACATCTTTTCAGGCTCTTCATGTTTTGAAACACCGTTTCAAGCCCCTCCTATTTTTCAGACCGTTTCATGCTCCTCATATTTTTGAAACCTTTTGAACCTCCTCATTTTTTCACAACTTTTGAAGCTCTTCATGTTTTTCCACACCATTCCATGCTGCCTCTATTTTTCAGACCGTTTAATGCTACTCCTATTTTTCAAACCGTTTCATTCTCCTCATATTTTTGACACATTTTGAAGCTCTTCATGTCTTTCAACACCGTTTCATGCTGCTCCTATTTTTCAGACCGTTTCATGCTCCTCATATTTTTGACACATTTTGAAGCTCTTCATGTCTTTCAACACCGTTTCATGCTGCTCCTATTTTTCAGACCGTTTCATGCTCCTCATATTTTTGACACATTTTGAAGCTCTTCATGTTTTTCAACAATGTTTCATGCTGCTCCTATTTTTCAGACGGTTTCATGCTCCTCCTATTTTTCAGATGTTTCATGTTCCTCATATTTTTGACACCTTTTGAACCTCCTCATTTTTTCACAACTTTTGAAGCTCTTCATATATTTCACACCTTTTCAGGCACTTCATGATTTTCACGACCACTTCATGCTCCTCCTATTTTTCAGACCGTTTCATGCTCATCTCATTTTTGACACCTTTGGAAGCTCTTCATATTTTTCACACGTTTTCAGGCTGTTCATGTTTTTCAACACCACTTCATGCTCCTCCTATTTTTCAGACCGTTTCATGCTCCTCATATTTTTCACACGTTTTGAGGCTCTTCATGTTTTTCACACCTTTTCAGGCTCTTCATGTTTTCGAACACTGATTCATGTTACTCCTATTTTTCAGACCGTTTAATGCTCCTCATATTTTTGACACCTTTTGAAGCTCTTCATATATTTCACACCTTTGAAGCTCTTCATATATTTCACACCTTTTCAGGCTCTTCATGTTTTTCACCACCACGTCATGCTCCTCCTATTTTTCAGACCGTTTCATGCTCCTCATATTTTTGACACCTTTTGAAGCTCTTCATATATTTCAAACCTTTTCAGGCTCTTCATTTTTTTGAACACCACTTCATGCTCCTCCTATTTTTCAGAACATTTCATGCTCATCTCTTTTTGACTCCTATTCAAGCTCTTAATATCATTCTTCCCTTTTGAAGCTCTTCATATTTTTCACAAGTTTTCATGCTCTTCATGATTTTCAGCACAGTTTCATGCTCCTCCTATTTTTCAGACCGTTTCATGCTCGTCATATTTTTGACACGTTTTGAAACTCATCATATTTTTCAGACCTTTTCAGGCTCTTCATGTTTTTGACCACCGAATCATGCTCCTCCTATTTTTCAGTCGTTTCATGCCTCTCATATTTTTCACACCTTTCGAAGCTCTTCATATATTTCACACTTTTTCAGGCTTTTCATGTTTTTCAACAACACTTCATGCTCCTCCTATTTTTCAGACCGCTTCATGCTCATCTCATTTTTGACACCTTTTGAAGCTGTTCATATTTTTCACACCTTTTCAAGCTCTTCATATTTTTCACACCTTTTCAGGCTCTTCATGTTTTTGAACACCGTTTCATGCTCCTCCTATTTTTCAGACCGTTTCATGCTCACATCATTTGTGACACCTTTTGAAGCTCTTCTTATTTTTCACATCTTTTGAAACTCTTCATATTTTTCACACGTTTTCAGGTTCTTCATATTTTTCAACACCGTTTCATGCTCCTCCTATTTTTCAGACCGTTTCATGCTCCTTATATGTTTGTCTCCTTTTGAAGCTCTTCATATATTTCACACCTTTTGAAGCTCTTCATATATTTCACACCTTTTCAGACTCTTCTTGTTTTTCAACACAGCTTCTTGCTCCTCCTATTTTTCAGACCGTTTCATGCTCCTCATAATTTTGACACCTTTTTAAGCTCTTCATATTTTTCACACCTTTTGAAGCTCTTCATATTTTTCACACTTTTTCATGCTCTTCATGTTTTTCAACACTTCTTCATGCTCCTCCTGTTTTTCAGAGCGTTTCAAGCTCCTCATATATTTCACACCTGTTGAAGCTCTTCCTATTTTTCACACCTTTTCAGGCTCTTCATGCTTTTGAACACCGCTCCATGCTCCTCCTATTATTCAGACCGTTTTATGCTCCTCGTATTTTTCAGACCGTTTCAGGGTGTCCATGTTTTTGAACACCACTTCATGCTCCTATTTTTCAGACCGTTTCATACACCTCATGAATTTCACACCTTTTGAACCTCTTCATATTTTTCACATTTTTGAAGCTCTTCATATAATTCACACCTTTTCAGTCTCTTCTTTTTTTTCAACACCACTTCATGCCCCTGCTATTTTTCAGACCGTTTCATGCTCCTCATATTTTTGACAGGTTTTGAGGCTTTTCATATTTTTCACACCTTTTCAGGCTCTTCATGTTTTTGAACACCGTTTCATAATCCGCCTATTTTTAAGACCGTTTCATGCTCCTCATATTTTTGACACCTTTAGAACCTCTTCATATTTTACACAGCTTTTCAGGCTCTTCATGTTTTTCAACACCGCTTCATGCTCCTCCTCTTTTTCAGAACGTTTCATGCTCCTCATATATTTGACACCTTTTGAAGCTCTTCATATTTTTCACACGTTTTCAGGCTCTTCATGATTTTCAACACAGCTTCATGCTCCTCCTATTTTTCAGACCTTTTCATGCTCATCTCTTTTTTGACACCTTTTGAAGCTCGTCATATTTTTCACACCTTTTGAAGCTCTTCTAATTTTTCACACCTTTTCAGGCTCTTCCTGTTTTTCAACACCGCTTCATGCTCCTCCTATTTTTTTCAGACCGTTTCATGCTCCTCATGTATTTCACACCTTTTGAAGCTCTTCATATTTATCACAGTTTTCAGTCTCTCATGTTTTTGAACACAGCTTCATGCTCCTCCTATTTTTCAGACCGTTTCATGCTCTTCATATATTTGACACCTTTTGAAGCTCTTCATATTCTTCTCACCTTTTCAGGCTCTTCATGTTTTAGAACACCGCTTCATGCTCCTCCTATTTTTCAGACCGTTTCATGCTCCTCATAGTTTTGACACCTTTTGAAGCTCTTCATATTTTTCACACTTTTCAGGCTCTTCATTTTTTTCAATACCACTTCATGCTCCTCCTATTTTACAGACATTTTCATGCTCATCTCATTTTTGACACGTTTTGTAGCTCTTCATATTTTTCACACCTTTTGAAGCTCTTCATATTTTGCACACCTTTTCAGGATCTTCACGTTTTTCGCAACCACTTCATGCTCCTCCTATTTTTCAGACCGTTTCATTATCCTTATATTTTTGACACCTTTTGAAGCTCTTCATATTTTTCACACCTTTTCAGGCTTTTCATGTTTTTCAACACCGCTTCATGCTCCTCCAGGTTTGCAGGCCGTTTCATGCTCCTCATATTTTTTACACATTTGAAGCTCTTCATATATTTCACACCTTTTCAGGCTCTTCATATTTTTGAAAACCGCTTCATGCTTCTCCTATTTTTCAGACCGTTTCATGCTGCTCATATTTTTGACACCTTTAGAAGCTCTTCATATTTTTCACACCTTTGCAGGCTCTTCATGTTTTTGAACACCGCTTCATGCTCCTCCTCTTTTTCAGACCGTTTCATGCTCCTCATGTATTTCACACGTTTTGAAGTTCTTCATATTTTTCACACCTTTTGAATCTTTTCATATATTTCACATCTTTTCAGGCTCTTCATGTCTTTCAACACCGCTTCATGATCCTCCTATTTTTCAGACCGTTTCATGCTCGTCATATGTTTGACACCTTTTAAGCTCTTCATATATTTCACAACTTTTCAGGCTCTTCATGTTTTTCAACACTGCTTCATGATCCTCCTATTTTTCAGACCGTTTCATGCTCCTCATATGTTTGACACCTTTTGAAGCTCTTCATATATTTCATACCTTTCAGGCTCTTCATGTTTTTCAACACCGCTTCATGCTCCTCCTCTTTTTCAGACCGTTTCATGCTCCTCATATTTTTGACACCGTTTGAAGCTCTTCATATTTTTCACACCTTTTCATCTCTTCATGTTTTGAACACCATTTCATGCTCCTCCTATTTTTCAGACCGTTTCATTCTACTATATTTTTGACACCTTTTGAAGCTCTTCATATTTTTCACACTTTTTCAGGCTCTTCATTTTTTTCAACACCTCTACATGGTCCTCCTATTTTTCAGACCGTTTCATGCTCCTCATAGTTTTTACACCTTTTGAAGCTCTTCATATATTCACACCTTTTCAGGCTATTCACGTTTTTCAACAACACGTCGTGCTCCTCCTATTTTTCAGACCGTTTCATGCTCCTCATATTTTTGACACGTTTTGAAGCTCTTCATATTTTTCACACCTTTTCAGGCTCTTCATGTTTTGAACAGCACTTCATGCTCCTCCTATTATTCAGAGAGTTTCATGCTCCTCATGTATTTCACACCTTTTGAAGCTCTTGATATTTTTCACACCTTTTGAAGCTCTTCATATATTTCACACCTTTTCAGGCTCTTCATGTTTTTTTAACAACGTTTCATCCTCCTCCTCTTTTTGACACATTTTGAAGCTCTTCATATTTTTCACATCTTTTAAGACTCTTCATGTTTTTCAACACCGCTTCATGCTCCTCGTATTTTTCAGACCGTTTCCTGCTCCTCATATTTTTGACACCTTTTGAAGCTCTTCATATTTTTCACACCTTTGCAGGCTGTTCATGTTTTTCAACACCGCTTCATGTTCCTCCTGTTTTTCAGACCGTTTCATGCTCCTTACATTTTTCACACCTTTTGAAGCTCTTCTTATTTTTCACACCTTTTCAGGCTCTTCATGTTTTTGAACACCGCTTATGCTCGTCCTATTTTTCAGACCGTTTCTTGCTCCTCATATTTTTGACACCTTTTGAAGCTCTTCATATTTTTCACACCTTTGCAGGCTGTTCATGTTTTTCAACACCGCTTCATGTTCCTCCTATTTTTCAGACCGTTTCATGCTCCTCACATTTTTTCACACCTTTTGAAGCTCTTCATATTTTTCACAACTTTTCAGGCTCTTCATGTTTCTGAACACCTTTTCAGGCTGTTCATGTTTTTGCACACCACTTCATGCTCCTTCTATTTTTCAGACCGTTTCATGCTCCTCATATTTTTGACACCTTTTGAAGCTCTTCACATTGTTCACACCTTTTCAGGCTCTTCATGTTTTTGCACACCGCTTCATGCTCCTCCTCTTTTTCACACCATTTCATGCTCCTCTCATTATTGACACATTTCGAAGCTATTCATGTATTTCACACGTTTGAAGCTCTTCATATTTTTCACACATTTTCAGGCTTTTCATGTTTTCAACATCACTTCATGCTTCTCCTATTTTTCACACCGCTTCATGCTCCTCATATTTTTGACACCTTTCAATGCTCTTTATATTTTTCACACTTGTCATGCTCTTCATGTTTTCAACACTGTTTCATGCTTCTCCTATTTTTCAAACTGTTTCATGCTCCTCATATTTTTCACAGCTTTTGAAGCTGTTCATATTTTTCACATCTTTTCAGGCTCTTCATGTTTTGAAACACCGTTTCAAGCCCCTCCTATTTTTCAGACCGTTTCATGCTCCTCATATTTTTGAAACCTTTTGAACCTCCTCATTTTTTCACAACTTTTGAAGCTCTTCATGTTTTTCCACACCATTCCATGCTGCCTCTATTTTTCAGACCGTTTAATGCTACTCCTATTTTTCAAACCGTTTCATTCTCCTCATATTTTTGACACATTTTGAAGCTCTTCATGTCTTTCAACACCGTTTCATGCTGCTCCTATTTTTCAGACCGTTTCATGCTCCTCATATTTTTGACACATTTTGAAGCTCTTCATGTCTTTCAACACCGTTTCATGCTGCTCCTATTTTTCAGACCGTTTCATGCTCCTCATATTTTTGACACATTTTGAAGCTCTTCATGTTTTTCAACAATGTTTCATGCTGCTCCTATTTTTCAGACGGTTTCATGCTCCTCCTATTTTTCAGATGTTTCATGTTCCTCATATTTTTGACACCTTTTGAACCTCCTCATTTTTTCACAACTTTTGAAGCTCTTCATATATTTCACACCTTTTCAGGCACTTCATGATTTTCACGACCACTTCATGCTCCTCCTATTTTTCAGACCGTTTCATGCTCATCTCATTTTTGACACCTTTGGAAGCTCTTCATATTTTTCACACGTTTTCAGGCTGTTCATGTTTTTCAACACCACTTCATGCTCCTCCTATTTTTCAGACCGTTTCATGCTCCTCATATTTTTCACACGTTTTGAGGCTCTTCATGTTTTTCACACCTTTTCAGGCTCTTCATGTTTTCGAACACTGATTCATGTTACTCCTATTTTTCAGACCGTTTAATGCTCCTCATATTTTTGACACCTTTTGAAGCTCTTCATATATTTCACACCTTTGAAGCTCTTCATATATTTCACACCTTTTCAGGCTCTTCATGTTTTTCACCACCACGTCATGCTCCTCCTATTTTTCAGACCGTTTCATGCTCCTCATATTTTTGACACCTTTTGAAGCTCTTCATATATTTCAAACCTTTTCAGGCTCTTCATTTTTTTGAACACCACTTCATGCTCCTCCTATTTTTCAGAACATTTCATGCTCATCTCTTTTTGACTCCTATTCAAGCTCTTAATATCATTCTTCCCTTTTGAAGCTCTTCATATTTTTCACAAGTTTTCATGCTCTTCATGATTTTCAGCACAGTTTCATGCTCCTACTATTTTTCAGACCGTTTCATGCTCCTCATATTTTTGACACGTTTTGAAACTCATCATATTTTTCAGACCTTTTCAGGCTCTTCATGTTTTTGACCACCGAATCATGCTCCTCCTATTTTTCAGTCGTTTCATGCCTCTCATATTTTTCACACCTTTCGAAG